>NC_056727.1:554764229-555006729 GCF_019279795.1 Protopterus annectens
GTTGGCATAAAAAGGGAGCCACACTGGATACCACCTTAGGCATGAAAGATGGATTGGTCCTGAGAGCCACCCTGTCCGGATGAAAAATAATGAATGGCTCCACTGTCATAAGAGCCTGTAATTCTGAAATCCTTCTAGCTGAAGTGACTGCTAAAATGAAAGCGGTTTTCCAGGAGAGAAATTTTAGGTCTGCAGTAGCAGATGGAGGGAGAGTGAGTTTTTCCAAAACAAAATTGAGGTCCCATGCAGGAGTTGGTGCTCTCCTGGGAGGTCTTAAATTTTTGGCCCCTCTGAGAAACTGCTTTAGCAGAGGATGAGAGAAGAGGGGAGGTTCTGTGTTGTAATGAGCTGAAATGGCAGAGGCATGGATTTTTATGGAAGAAAAGGATAGGCCCTTGTGAAGCATCTCAGTTAAGTATTGCAGAATCTGAGGAATATTGAGCACTGCTGTGCTTATTCCTTGTGATTGGTTCCAGGGACAGAATCTTTTCCATTTGTCAGCATAAGATCTTCTAGTACTAGGCCTTCTAGCCTCCAAAATGACATCCATCACAGGTTTGCTGACAGATGCAAAGGGTGAAATTAGTTGATTAGCCACGCTGCAAGATTCAAAGTTTGGAGCGGAGTGTGCAGAATTTGGTAGATCTGTTGAGACAGTAGGTAAGGTGTCTGAGGCAGGTGCCACGGAGGAAGGTGTGACACATTGCACAGGAGTGTGTATCAGTGTAGACGAGGCCAGTCTGGAACAATCAATCATTTTTGGTTTGTCCAGTTTGACTTTTAGTAGAACTTTGGAGAGCAGAGGCAGAGGGGGAAAAGCATAGACTGATAGGTTTTTCCAGCTGAATGATAGAGCATCCACTTTCCAAGCTTTTTTGTGATGAATTCATGTGCAGAAATTGTCCAACTGACAGTTCCGGGGTGAGGCAAAAAGATCTATGTCTGAGCTCCCCCATTTGTGTGTCAACATGTTGAAAAATTGTGGTTCCAGTTTCCATTCGTGTGGGTCCATAAGATTTCTGCTTAGTTCGTCTGCCAGAGTATTTAGCTTTACTGGCAGGAATTGAGCTTGTAGTTGTATTCGACAGGTCAAGGCCATGTTCCACAATGCCATGGCTAGTCTGTAAAGGGGGTAGGAGTGTGCACCCCCCCCTGCTTGTTTATGTACCACATTACTGTGGTGTTGTCTGCCTATCAGTAGTCCTTCAAGGTTGTCGGAGCATTCTGTACAGCTAGCATCTCTTTCTGACTGATATGTTGGTGCATTTGATTTGGGCTCCATTTACCCTGAATGCACTTCCCTGCCAGATGAGCCCCCAAGCATAGTCTGATGAGTCTGTAGTCAGGGTTTGGGCGGCAAGGAGTGGGGCGAATGGCAGTCCCTTGTTCTGGTGGCAAGCCTCTGCCCACCATAGGAACTCTAGCTGCAGGCAAGGTATAATAGGAATCATGGTTTCCAGGCTGTGACAATGTTGACTCCATAAACTTTTTAAGTACCACTGAAGTTTCCTCATATGCAGTCTTGCATATGGAATTAGAAGAATGCAGGAGGCCATGAACCCCAATGATTGCAGAATTTGTCTTGCAGATAGCAGGGTTTTTGTGGCCACCTGTTTTAAGTAAGTCACTAATTGAATTTGCTTTTCTGGAGTGTAGGCAAGTCATCTGGGCAGTTGTATTCAAGCTTGCACCCAGGAATGTAATTTTTTGAGAGGGTACCAGTTGTGATTTATTTTCGTTTATGGTATACCCTAAACAAGTTAGAACTCTTTTTACAAACGCCAGATGCTTTAGAAGAATGTCCTTGTTTTCTGCCTGAATTAGACAATCGTCCAGGTATGGATATATTTGAATATTTCTTTGCCTGCAAAATGGAATTACTGGTGGCAGGCACTTTGTGAAGACCCTGGGCGCAGTAGATAAACCAAAGGGCAGTGCAGAGAACTGGTAATGCAAGTCGCCTGCTTTGAAGTGGAGTATCTTCTGCAAGATTCCCTGATTGGGATATGCAGGTAAGCCTCTTAAGTCTAGAGTTACCAACCAGGAATCTTTGCCTAGCATAGGTAAGCAGCTGTTGGAAGAGCCAGCATCTTGAATTTTGGAATGTCCAGAAATGTGTTTAGGGTGGATAAGTTCAGAATTGGATGCCATGACTCTTCTTTCCTGGGTACCAGGAAAAGTCTTAAATAGAAACATTGTCCCTTTTCCTCTTTTGGAACTGGTTGAATAGCCCCCATGTTCATGAGGGACAGAACTTGTTTCTGAGCCTCTGCTCACTGATTTGGGGGCAGATCTGGCCATCCATTTGGGATTGGCAATGTGTGGAAATGAAATCTGTATCTCTGGGATACTATATTTAAAACCCATTTGTCCTGGGTAATAAGTTGCCAGTTTCGTGCATGAAGTGCCAGTTTTCCCCCCAAAGGTGCGGCTAAAAGGTAAGTGGTTGGTGATTGTAGAGGGAAGTCACTGAGACGTTTACCATAGGGAGGTGCCTTGCTGCTTCCAGATTTGGAGGCGGAGACCCCATTGTTTTGTTCTAAAAGTTCCTTGTGACTGAAACCTGGAGCCTTTGGACTGTCTTGATTTGACTTGAGCGGCTCTCGAGGGGACTGGAAAGGACCAGTTTTTAGTAGGCCAGTGCCTACTAAATCTTGAAGGTTGCACTTGTAAGAAATCTTTCACAGCTTGCATAGATTTAGCTTTATCTTCCATCTTTTTTAACACTTCTTCAGCCTTATTACCAAAGAGACGGTCCTATTGTAAAGGAGCATCCAACAATTTTGCTTTGAGTTTGCTCTTTGAGCCAAGCATGCCTTCTTAGCACAGATCCAGTTACAGCAGCCCTGCAAGAGGCCTCAAAGGAATCAAAACCACATTGCAAAGTATGCTTTCCAACTTGTTCAGCTGAATGTAATACATCCTGCAAATCTTTATTTTCCACAGTCAGAAATTAATATCATTTTCTGTTTAAGTAGTCCCATGATATGCTGTTGATATTTAAGCATATGAAATTGACAGTTTAAAGCCCTGATTGCCAAGGCTGCAGACGTGTAAACCTTCTTACCCCATCTATCCAGCGCCCTAGAATCTCTATCAGAAGGGGTAGGATTTTTAGCAGAAGAGGCCTTAATGCCCTTGGGTCCCTGAGATATGGTTTCAGGGTCAGCAATAGGATTTTTGAAAAGGAATTTGTGGGAGTCGGGAACCCTGTAGTATCTGTCTGGCTTACAAGGAGCCGGAGGCAGAGAATCAGGAGTCATACTAGATTCTGAAAAAACATCAACAACAATGTCCAGAATAGGAGGTATGGCCAAAAGCCTATGCTGTGGAAGAAGAAGAAAATCCCCAAGTCTCTTTTTCGATTCAGAGAAATCCTGACTTTCCCAGTGGAAATGTTCCCTTAAGGTATGTAAAGTTTCCCCAAAATTAAAGTCCTCAGGGGGAGAAGCAGAAGGAATGGAATCTTCTGCATCAGAGTCCTCATAAGTAGGAATAGACAAATCTTGTTCATTAGAAGAGTCAGAAGAAATAGAATCCTGTTCAGAAGATTCACAGTCAATGTCTTGCCTAGGCCTCTTAGGAGGGGGTTGGCTACCCCTGATCAGAGTAATTAAATCTTCAGCCATTTTGATAATTTGTTTTTTAGGCATAGGGGCCTACAGATGTGGCCCAGGCGCCAGTTTTTTAGACTTAGATTTAGATTTTGGCCTTAGTTTTGAAGATGGCGTCTGTCTAGCATACAAATCTGTAGGCCTGAAAACACCCTAAGGAAGCGGGTGTGCCTGTACAGTAGCTCTGGACCCATCTAAGGTAGAGACATCCACAGGTTCAAAAATTGAAGCATCTCGCGGCACACCGGACTCCAAATGGGTCTCAGTAGAGGCCTGCGAATCAGAAGTAGCAGATATCAGGGGCTGCGAAAGCGCCTCACTGAGTACCGGCGACTGGCTTAGGAGAAGCATCGTCGGTTTCGGACCTCGACTATCTGTCTCTGTCTTTCTTTGCGTTTTGTAGGTATTCCAGTAGTTGGACTGCTAACAGACATTTCTGGATAGTTAAATCATGAGCCAAAATATTTAGAAGCAAAAATATACCGGCATTTAATCATGCGTTGATTAAATTTAGCACAACACCGACAGCAAGGCACGTTGTGATCAGGGCCTAGGGAAGGAATACAGTACAAATGAAAATCCTTATGAGGTATTTGTTTCCCACAAGCAATGCAATTATTAACTTTTACTGACATCGGTAAGGAGCAAGAAAATGTTTCCCCAACGGGGTACTTCGGTTTTAGTTGAAGACTTCAGTTCTGAAACTCGAATACGAAAATTTCAGGAGTCGGCCGACTGGCACTTGCGAACTGCTTCTGCTTCGGGCACCGTGCGGCAAGAAAGACTGATGTAATGGCGTCGGCTGCATGTTTTATACTCCTGATGACATGGAAGAAGGGGCATCAACCGACGCAGGACCCAAGACTTTGTTAATCAGGCCGACTGAGGGCAACCTGCCAGCAGATTACCCAAATGCAATGACTGCAACAGTGAAACACTAAGAACATCTAATCCCTCTCCAAGAGCCTCTTATTATCCATTTTTTGGAAACTACAGTATATGGGAAGAGAAATGGAGTTAAGGTAAAGATTTACATGCTAAAAGGGAAACGAGGGCATGAAAAAGCAGCATTTACCTATAAAGAACACTCTGCTACAAGTGACCAGGTCCAAAAGCTAAAACATCAAATGAGATCTGAGGTAATCTATGCTAAGGAGGGGATTATGGGTAAGGGAAGGATCTCAAACTACAAAGCCAAAATCTAGTGAAGTGGCTGGGGTTAGAGAGAGACATAAGGTGAGAAACAGACAAAAAAAAAGACATCAGATCAAAAAATTGGATTATATCAACTCAAATAACAAAAGTCTGGAAAAAATGGAAGCAGCCTTAAACAGCTATTCAAATGAACTGATAAAACTGCAAAAATCAGAAGTGGAAATTAACAGGTTGACAGAGTATGAAAGTACTCAAAATTATCTATTTAAAACAGAAGAATTAGAGGACAGAGCAGGCAGGGAAAACCTGACATTTTCTGCTTTACCAGAGAAACTGAAAGGAACAATTTTGTGAAAGTGCAAATATGCAACTAGACTTGTACTCTACAGTAGGATTTGTTAACGGAAAGGCACAATGTGTGTATGCTCCAAACTTGGCCACAAAAAGCAACAGAGACCTGTATTATAAAGAAGCAATCATGCAAGCAGAGAGTTGATCCTAGCAACACTGCGGCAGAATGGTAAAGTATTAAAAACTGGAGACAGAGCGTTTTTGGAAAATGATTATTCACTGTACACCATGCAAGAGAGAAGCAAATTTATCCTAGCAGTCAGGGAATGTAAAGAGGCAGGTGTGAGATTCATGCTACTTTGTCCAGCTGTATTCAGAATAATATTTTTCCTGGAGGATCAAAATATTTTTTTTATGCAGAACAGGCTAAAGAGAAAATACAAAAGCTTGTCCAATAAAAAGTAAGCCATCAAACAGAAGGGGATGTTACTTCTCTTTTTTCTTATAACAAAGCACAGAGGGACTTTGCCAGTGCAACCTTTTCCATTGTTCTAAAGGAAAATTGACAGCCAGAAAAAAATTGACGAGAGGAATCATCAGTACCTTAGACTGGAACGCAAGTCTCAAGATGAGAGATAGAGATGAACAAGAAGTCCAGGAACTCTAAAATTAGTCAATAAATATGACATTATAAAGTATTAATCACATCTGTACAATATGGCTTTACAAGAAAAAAGTGAAAAGACTAGACTTTTGTTGACTTGGTTAAACTTGTGGGGGACTGAAAACATACACCTCACTTCATGTCATTAATATCTGGAATGACACTAAAGGGGAAAGAAAAAAAGTAACTAAATAAAACATTTTTTTCATAGCAATATTTGCATAAAACATTTCATGATATACAGTGCAATGAAAAAGTATTTGCCCCCTTCCTGATTTCTTATTTTTTGCATGTTTGTCGCACTTAAATGTTTCAGATCAAACAAATGTAAATATTATAGACAAAGATAACCCAAGAAAACACAAACTGCAGTTTTTAAGTGATGACTTTATTAAGGAAAAAAAAACTATTCAAATCTACATGACCCTATGTGAAAAAGTAATTGCCCCCTAAACCTAATAACTGGTTGTGCCACCCTTAACAGCAACAACTGCAATCGTTTGCGATAACTGGCAATGAGTCTCATCGCTGTTGAGGAAATTTGACCCACTCTCTTTGCAGAATTGTTTTAATTCAGCCATATTGGAGTGTTTCAGAGCATGAACCGCCTTTTTAAGGTCATGTCACAATCTCAATTGGATTCAAGTCCAGACTTTGACTAGGCCACTCCAAAACCTTCATTTTGTTTTTTTTTAAAGCCATTCAGAGGTGGACTTGCTGGTGTGTTTTGGATCATTGTCCTGCTGCAGAACCTAAGTGCGCTTCAGCTTCAGGTGACTGATGGCCGGACATTCTCCTTCAGGATTTTTTGGTAGAGAGAAGAATTCATGGTTCCATCAATCACAGCAAGTCGTCCAGGTCCAGAAGCAGCAAAGCAGCCTCAGACCATCACATTATCACCACCATGTTTGACTGTTGGCATGATGTTCTTTTTCTGAAATTCTGTGTTACTTTTACGCCAGATGTAACAGGACACACACCTCCCCAAAAAGTTCAACTTTTGTTTTGTCAGTCCACAGAATATTTTCCAAAGGTCTTGGGGATCAAAGATTTTTTTGGCAAAAGTGAGACAAGCCTTTATGTTCTTTATGGTCAGCAGTGGTTTTCACCTTGGAACTCTGCCATACATGCCATTTTTGCCCAGTCTCTTTCTTATGGTTGAGTAATGAACACTGACTTTAAATGAGGCAAGTGAAGCCTGCAGTTCTTTAGATGCTGTTCTGGGTTCTTTTGTGACCTCTTGGGTGAGACATCACTGCGCTCTTGGGGTAATTTTTGTAGGCCGGCCACTCCTGGGAAGGTTCACCACTGTTCCATGTCTTCTCCATTTGTGGATATTGGCTCTCACCGTGGTTCACTGGAGTCCCAAAGCTTTAGAAATGGCTTTGTAACCTTTTCCAGACTGATGGATATCAATTACTTTGTTTCTCATCGGTTCCAGAACTTCTTTAGATTGTGGCATAATGCCTTCCTTTTTGGGATCTTCTGGCCTACTTCACTTTGACAGGTTCTATTTAAGTGATCTCTTCATTCAACAGGTCTGGCAGTAGTCAGGTCTGGGTGTGCCTACTGAAATTGAACTCTACTTTCCCAAAAATGTGATTAACCTGAGTTATTTCATGATTTAACAAGGGGGGCAATTACTTCTTCACATAGGGCCATATAGGTTTGGATATTTTTTTCCCCTTAATAAAGTATACACTTAAAAACTGCATTTTGTGTTTATTGGACTATATTTGTCTAATATTTCAATTTGTTTGTGATCTAAAAGATTTAAGTGCGACAAACATGCAAAAAAAAAATAAGAAATTAGGAATGGGGCAAATACAAAAAGTGTTATATAGTAGAGCATTTTCAGTTACTATATGTGATAAAGATCCTAAAGTAAACAAATTTCTTTAGTTTTATGATGTACAGTCATTAAAATGTAAAAAGAGATGAAAGGCTGAACGAAAGCATGTTTAAATTAATATCCTGCATTCTTGGGATGTTCAGGTGGGTGTTGGGGTGCAAAAGTGCACATTATATGTAGAACTGATATGTTTTTCTTTTAATTTTGCATGGGTGAATAAGCAAGTCAACAGGAGAACACTGAATGTAATGAAAATTTTCCTTCAGCAAATAAATGCTCAGTGTGAGTTAAGTCTGCAGCTGAGGGCAGCTGTACATTTTATTTTTATGTTTCCATGGAGACACAAGCTGACTACAGGGGCAGGCAATAAAGCCAGAGCACTTTAAGGCTAAAAGTTAATCCTTTCAGAAAGCACATACACTGTTTTTCACATCTGGGAGGGGAATAAAGATAAGAAAAACATACAGAAATTATTTTTAAGTAGGAGCAGTCTGCAATATGAGTCTTTGGTGGATAACCTTGATTTTAGCTTAGGCAATGCCTGTGGCTGCACCTGTCAATTTGAGACAATTACTCTATCAGGAGGGTTAAACTTAATTATCTGAAGATGTACACCGTTTTGTGAGTTTGTTTTAAGTTAATAGGTTCAGGGATGCTCTGGGGTGTGTTTGGTTTATTGTTTTGAATGGTTTTCATTAAAACAAAGTCTTTTAAAATGTGACATAGGTTCAAATGGACATGACAAAAAACAACTGCATTAAAGATCAGACTGCCAAACATTAGTGGGTGCAGGTAACACAAAATCTTGAATAAACATAAAAAAACCTGTCATCTATACTAGGTGGGAAAAGTTCTTATGATGGTTACACTATCCATATTACTTTGGAGCATGAATGGAGTACTTGTACTAATGGTTAGAGGAGTGCCAATAGTGTCAGAAGAGGAAAGAAGATGACAGTAGATCTGTGGTAGTAAGGGGATACTGGCAAGGAAGGAGGATTACACTGACATGTATTTATATTCAACCTAAATTATGGAGCTACAGAAAACTTTGGGAGAAATGATCTTTCATCAAATAATATTACATTAAAGCTAGGGAATGGAATTTGATTTGCAATAGTGAGGATATATCAGGGAGACCTAGAAGGGACAATACAACAAAAAAAAAGTTTGATTACTGAAGACATTTATAAAAAAAATATTTGGTGTGGAAGATGTGAACTCAGCAGCAGAAACTCTGAAAGAATTAATGCATGTTTATCCAAGGTGCAATAACTGGGCACGACTAGACACTATCTTTCACAGGAAAGATGTGCATTTAATTGAAAGCCTTGACAAACATCCAATAACTATTTCAGATCATGCACCAATAACCAAGATAAAAATGCAGGGTAAGGAAGAAAAAATGAGTGTTGCTTCCCCAGTTAAAAAGAAAGGAATTTAAGGAACAGGTACTATTAGAGAATTATTTGAGAAGATAGTTACAGCTAGCGAGTGGGATAAAATGAAAACAGAGTTTAAAATGGTAGAAATAAAGATATAATTGAAAAGTAACCGAAATTATTTAGAGGTGTTGACAAATGTTAAACTAATGCAGAAACAAGGGGAATCTCACAGAACAAGAAGGAAAAACTACAGAGTGCTAAACAGAAAATAAGGGTGTATCTGGATAATATGCAGGAGTTTAGAAAGATTGTTATTGAATTACTTTTTGTTAACTGCAGTGCAAGAACTTTTAACACAACATCTTACGTAACAGAAAGTAGAAAGGGTTGCTTTCAAACTTAGGGAGCCTGTAACAAGAAAAATAATTGGAGATACTGTAACTGCATTACAGATTTCTGAAATTTTATTAAAATTTGTATAAAGCAGGGAAATGCAGAAATCAAGACAGAGCACAAACAAATATTTATGGAAGATTCAGGTATGCCAAGGTCAGATGTAGAGGATACTCAACAATTAGCAGTTAAGATAGGAGGAGATAAGAAAAAATGGTGACGCACAAGACTTCCAAGGTAGATGCACATTGAGTAAAGTACAGTTTTGTACCTACCATAAATGTAGATGTCCGATAGGTATGCATCTGCAGTCCTAACATATGGGTTGTCCTGCCTCAGGCAGCCCTTCGGTCGGACGGATTCAAAAGTCTGGGTCTGGCCTCGGCTGATGTCACACTTCACCCGACGTCATAGCTCCTGGGGTATAAAGGCATCAGCCGACGCCATTTTCCTCAGTGTTTCTTGCCCCAGATGCCAGGTGCCCTCTAGGAAGGCTAAATTTGGATAACAGTAGAAATTCCAAACAGTAGAAATCAAAAAGTATATATACATATATACATACAAACAAATATACCATAATAGATTCCCCCAGCTAGCTAAGAGAGGGGGTAAGTACCCTAGGAATACCACAGAGGGGAAGGAGGGTGGGTAATCCTGACTGGAGATGCATACCTATCGGACATCTACATTTATGGTAGGTACAAAAAGTACAGTTTTGTACCTACCATAAATGTAGATGTTCGAGGATCCACATTGCTGCAGTCCTAACTATTGGGTAGTCCGCTGTCCAGTCGGCCCGAATACCAAAGTATATGGCTGACGTCGGTCAGGGCGCATTAGACTGACGTCAGTACGCCAGGGTACTAATGCGCATGACCGACGTCATATCCTCAGTCTTTTCTTGCCCCAGATGTCAGAAGACCCTGAAAAGCTAAGGCCAAAACCAAAAATTCCAAACATACCTGCACCAAAAATATGTACAATATATACAAAATTACCAGAATATAACCTCACCTACACAACCACCCTTAAACACAGAGGGGAAGGAGGGAGTAAATTGACTGCAGCAATGTGGATCCTCGAACATCTACATTTATGGTAGGTACAAAACTGTACTATGTTCTTCATTCCACATTGCTGCAGTCCTAACTATTGGGTAGAATCCCAAAGCAGAGGTAAGGGAGGCTGGCAAATCATAAGGAAGCAGGAACTGACAACATGCCCTGCAAAATAGCTGTGGCAAAACCAGCCCTAGACTTAGAGTAGAGAGGAAGGTGATAATGCTTAGAGAAAGTATGCACTGAACTCCAAGTAGCTGCCTCCAAAATATCCTTAGTGGCCACCCCCCTTAGAAATGCTGTAGAAGTGGCAGTAGCATTAGTGGAATGAGGCCTAATTCCAGCTGGAATCTCCTTGCCATGATGGGAATAACAAAATGCAATGCAAAACCCAATCCACCTAGAAATAGTTTGTTTTGACACAGGCTTGCCCTGCGAACCCAAAGCAAAAGAAACAAAACTGCTGAGACTGCCTAAAATCCTTAGTCCTGCTCAAATAATAACGCAATTGCCTGTGTACATCTAAAGTGTGCAAAATCTTTTCCCCTTTATTTTGGGGATCTGCATAAAAAGTAGGCAAATGAATAGTTTGGTTTAAAGCCACACTAGAAACCACCTTAGGCATAAAGGAAGGATTAGTACGTAAAGATACCCTATCCTTATGAAAAATCAAAAGGCTCTACCGCCATAAGGGCCTGCAACTCAGAAACCCTTCTTGCAGAAGTAATGGCCAACAAAAAGCAGTCTTCCATGACAAATATTTCAATTCAGCAGTAGCCGAGGCTCAAAAGGTTGTAGAGTAAGTTTCTCCAACACAAAATTGAGATCCCAAGCAGGAGTAGGAGCTCTACGTGGGGTCTTATATTCTTTGCCCTCTAAGAAATTGCTTGAACAAAGGATGCGAAACAATGGTGGGTCACAATCATAGTGAGCTGAAATTGCTGCAGCATGAATCTTAATGGAAGAGAAAGACAAACCTTTGTCCAATAACTCAGTAAGATATTGAAGAGCCACACTCAAATTAGGCTCAGAAATCTCCAAATTGTTTGCTGCACTCCAAAATAAAAATCTCTTCCATTTTTCTGCGTACACTTTCCTTGTACTAGGTCTTCTGGCTTCCATAATCACATTTAAAACTTGTTGAGGAAGTTGAGACCTGCTGTCTTTCAAAACAGAATATGCCAGGCTGTTAGATGAAGAGATTGAAGCTTGACATTGAGCAGGTGACCGTCCCTCTGAGACAACAGGTGTGGAATCAAGGGTAAAGGCCATGGAGGCTTCCTTACCAGACTCCTCAGTAATGGGTACCAGTGCTGCCGAGGCCAATCTGGAGCTATTAAAATCATCCTTGGCTTGTCTTGTCTGACCTTTAGAAGCACCTTTGGGAGAAGAGGCAGAGGTGGAAAAGCATACACATGAAGATTTTTCCAACTGAAAGAAAGAGCATCCACTTTCCAAGCTGTGTGATGAAACCTCTTTGTGCAAAACTTTGGCAGCTGGTGGTTTAGTGGAGAAGCGAACAGATCTATGTCTGGAGTTCCCCATGACACTGTCAATTTTTGAAATACATGAAGATCCAGTTTCCACTGTGGGGATCCATGATTTGTCTGCTTAACACATCTGCTAAGGAGTTCTGTGCTCCCGCAGAAACCTTGCCTGAAGAGTTAGTTGCAAGCTGAGCAGTCTCCCATAAAATCATTGCTTGCCTGCACAATGGGTAAGAATGTGTTCCCCTTGTTTGTTGATGTACCACATAACAGTTGTGTTGTCTGTTAGAATCAACACCTGCCCTGGAAGAAGTAACTCCTTGAAAGCCATTAATGCAAACTGGACTGCTAACATCTCTTTCATGTTGATATGTAGATGCTGTAGTCTGGCAGGCCACTTGTCTTGTATCCACTTTCCATTTAGATGAGCTCCCAAGCAATGTCTGAGGCATCTGTCGTTAGAATCTGACTCGCCTCTGGCCGGGTCACAGAGAGTCCCTTGTTTAGGTGACATTCCTGAGCCCACCACAAAAATTCCTTTTGAATGCAAGGTATTATTTGAATGACAGTGTCCAAATCCTGGCAGTGCTGTGTCCATACATTTTGAGATACCATTGCAGCTTCCTCATATGCAGTTTGGCATTGGGAAGCACCAGAATACAAGATGCCATGAACCCTAAGGCTTGAAGGACTGTCCTTGCAGTCAGCCCGGACTGAAGAGATAGTTGATGGAAGTAACTGGAAAGATTCTTTTGTTTGTCCGGGGTTAAAAGGCCATCTGGGCTGCTGTATTCAGTCTCACACCCAGAAAGCACGCCTTGAGAGGGTACTAGACTGGACTTTATTTCGCTCACAGAATACCCTAGGCATCTTAGCACTGCTATGACATAATCCAAATGCTGTAGAAGGTCTTCCTTTTCTTGAGCTAGAATCAGGCAGTCGTCCAAGTAAGGATAGATTTGAATTCCTTTTAGCCTGAAGTAAGCTATCACTGGAGCCAGAACCTTTGTGAATACTCTGGGCAGTGGATAAGCCAAAGGGCAATGCAGAGAACTGATAATGAGAATTTCCAGCTCGAAAACGCAGATACTTCCTGCAACTTAGTCTTATAGGCACATGAAGGTAAGCTTCCTTGAGATCTAAAGTTACCATCCAGTGATCCTTGCCCAGCAGAGGTAAAAGCTGTTGTAACGTCAACATTTTGAACTTGGGAATGTCCAGATAAGTGTTGAGGATAGATAAATCCAAAATTGGCCTCCACGTGTTCCCCTTCTTCGGTACTAGGAACAGGCGAGAATAAAATCCTAGGCCCCTTTCTGGCACAGGAACTGGCTGAATGGCCCCTATGTGGAGCAACAGAGAAATTTGCTTGTGAGCCTCTTGTCTTTGTAGAGGAGGAATGTCTGGCATGCCTTTGAAAGGAGGCATGGTATGGAAATAAAACCTGTAACCGTGGTGAATGATATCCAGAACCCATCTGTCTTGGGTAATTAAATCCCAATTTTCTTTGAAAAGAGACAGCCTTCCTCCCAAAGGTGCTGCCAGGCGAGAATGTACTGGCAGCTGAAAAGGCAGGTCATTGGGTCTGCTTACGAAAGGACTGACCCCTGCCCTCACCAGAAGTCTGAGCAGGGGAACTCCCTGTCCTAGGCCTAAAAGAACCTTGAGCTCTGCCCCTACCGCGCCTAGACCTACCCCTAGACTGGGAATCATAAGCAGGATAAGTCGATCCCTTAGTAGGCCAATTTCTACTAAACTTGGAGGCTGCACCTGCAAAAATCCTTAACAGTTTGCATAGACTTAGCCTTGTCCTCCATTTTCTTTAAGACTGCTTCCACAGGCTAACCAAACAACACATCAGACTGCAAAGGAGCATCCAAAATCCTTGTTTTAACATGCTCAGCTAAATTCTGATCTCTCAACCAGGCATGCCTCGAAGAACAGAACCAGTGGCAGCCACCCTCGAGGAGGCCTGCACAGCATCAAAACCACATTGCAAGGAATGTTTACCCACCTGTTCAGACACATGAACTAAATCCTGCAACTCTTTACACTCAATACCTTCTGCCAGAGCATCCACCTTAGATTTCAATTGTGAAAGGAGATAATTCTGATATTTTAACATGTGAAACTGACAATTCAACGCCTCATGGCTAAAGTGGAAGAAGTATACACTTTCTTTCCCCATCTATCCAAAGCCCTTGCCTCTTTATCAGGAGGAACAGGATTTTTAACAACAGAGGCCTTCACACCTTTAGGCCCCTGAGAGACAGTTTCGGGTCTGCCCTAGGACTCTTAAAAAGCTACATATGAGCTTCAGGCACCCTATAGTACCTATCCGGTTTAACTGGGGCAGGAGGCAAAGAATCAGGATTGAGGGAAGCCTCTGCAAAAACATCTTCCACCACATTCAGAACAGGAGGTATAGCTAAAGGCCTATGCTGGGGTAAAAACAAGAATTCCCTAAGCCTCTTCCTGGAATCAGAGAAATCTTGACCTTCCCATTTAAAATGCTCCCTCATGGAATGCAGAGTCTCTGAAAATGAAAAATCCTCAGGAGGAGAAGCTGAAGGAGTAGAATCATCCACATCAGAATCAGAATAAGGAGGATACTCCTGCAAGTCTTCAGTCAAGACTCAGAAGCCTCCGAACATTGCTCAAAACTCTCAAACTCAGATTCCACCCTAGGCCTCTTATCAGGAGGGGGCATAGAACCTCTAATCATAGTAATCAAATCCTCTGCCATTTTAAGCATATGTTTCTTAGGCAAAGACCCTGAAGCACTAGGAGAAACCCCCACTGAAGTTAAACTTGGCCTGCCTCTCAAAGAAGCCTTGGAAACAGAAGGGGAGGCTCTAACCACCTTAGGAAGAGAGGGAAGAACAGCCACCTGAGAAGCCCCCTCAGCCTGACCTACTTCCTGCAAGGATACATCCTGTAACAGTAAAGTCTCTCCCTGAGACTCCAAAGAAACACCTGGCAAAACCTCCGGCTCCACTGAGCCTTCTAAAGATCCGGCGCCTGGGACTGTCGGTTCTTCCACTCTAGGCTTTGCTGCTTTGTCCTTGCGCTTTTTGGTCAAGCGGGCGCCGGAGCCTCCGACGGCATTTTATAATTACAACGCTTCCCAAAAACTAACCTGGCACAGTCTAACCTTCTCTTAATAGTGCGTTTGTTAAATCTAGCACAAGAGCGGCATCCAACAACGTCGTGCTCAGGCCCTAAACAAGGTATACACAAAGTATGGTAATCCCTATGAGGTATCTGTTTCCCACAAGAAATACAGTTATTCACTTTTTCTGACATCCGGTTAAATACTGAGGCAAGAAAAAAAAAACAAAATATTCCCCAACGGGGTACTTAGCCAACTTTGATTCGGTCTGAAACTCTGACTTCAGAAACTTTCAGAACGCCAACCTGCACTCGCAAAATTGCTTCTGCATCGGACCATGCGGCAAAAAAGACTGAGGATATGACGTCGGTCATGCGCATTAGTGCCCTGACGTACTGACGTCAGTCTAATGCGCCCTGACCGACGTCAGCCATATACTTTGGTATTCGGGCCGACTGGACAGCGGACTACCCAATAGTTAGGACTGCAGCAATGTGGAATGAAGAACATCTGTACTATGTCCTTCAAGGATGCATCTGCAGTCCTAACATATGGGTAGAATACCATAGCCAAACTGGGGGAGGAGGCACTAAGATAATGATGGTGTAGTTAAGATCCCTTGTAAAACTGCAGTTGCAAACCCTGCTCGGGATCTGGAGTATAAAGGAAGATTGTAATGCTTGGCAAATGTATGCACGGAGCTCCAAGTAGCAGCTTCTAAAATGTCTTTGGTAGCCACTCCTCGTAGGAAAGCTGTAGTGGTGGATGTGGCTCTTGTGGAGTGAGGCCTGATATTTTCAGGAGTTGTCTTTCCATGAAAAGAGTAACAGAATCGAATGCAATTTCCTATCCATTTTGAAATTGTCTGTTTGGAAATTGCTTTTCCTTGCACTCCTGTTGCATATGCTACCAGAAGCTGGTCAGTTTTTCTGTTGGTCTTAGTTCTGTCCAGATAGTAGCGCAGTTGTCTGTGTACATCCAAGGTGTGTAGTAGTTTTTCCCCCCTGTTCTGTGGGTTTGGGAAGAACGTAGGTAAATGAATAGCTTGGTTCAAGGATACTCTGGATACCACCTTTGGCATGAAAGTAGGATTGGTTCTCAGAGACACTCTATCCTGGTGAAAAATAAGGAAAGGCTGCACTGCCATTAGGGCCTGTAACTCGGATACCCTTCTTGCTGAAGTGACTGCTAGAAGGAAGGCAGTTTTCCAAGATAAGAACTGTATTGTCTGCTGATGCTGCTGGTTCAAAAGGGGGGAGTGTCAATTTTTCCAGCACAAAATTGAGATCCCATGCAGGCAGAGGTGGTTTCCTTGGAGGTTTTACATTTTTGATCCCTCTTAGAAATTGCCTGAGGAGGGGTTGAGAGAAGATAGGAGGATCCATGTTGTACTCTGCTGAGATTGCTGAAGCATGAATCTTAATGGAAGAATAGGACAGGCCATTGTGGAACAGTTCTGCTAAGTATTCTAGGATGTGTGCAAGGTTAGCCAGTGTGACATCTGTCCCCTTTGATGCACTCCAAACGAGGAATCTCTTCCATTTGGCTGAGTATGTCTTCCTTGGGGAGGGTCTGCGAGCCTCCAGGATAATGTCCTTGACCCTCTGAGATAGAACAGGTTGGTTTTGCTTTATGCAATTTTCCAAGCAGTTAGCTGCAGTGTTTTCAAGTTTGGATGCAGGGTCTTGTAGTTGTTCTGTGTTAGAAGTAAAGGCCATAGAGGTAGAGGCCATGAGTTCGTCCGAGACATGCTTCTCAGTAGCGGGTACCAATGCTGCCTTGGCCAGTCTGGAGCAATCAGGATTACCTTTGGCTGTTCCTCCCTGATCTTCAGTAGAACTTTGTGCATCAATGGGAGAGGTGGAAATGCATAAACTGTCAGATCCCTCCAGCTGAAGGAAAGGGAGTCCACCCTCCAGGCTTGTGGGTGGTATTCTCTTGAGCAGAATTTCTTCAGTTGGTGGTTGAGTAGGGAGACAAACAGGTCTATCTCTGGCATTCCCCATGTCTTTGTTATGGTTTTGAAGATGTCTGGATGCAGCATCCATTCGTGAGCATCCGTGGTAGTTCTGCTTAATCTGTCTGCTAGTGGATTTTCTTTTCCTGGAACGAATCTGGCCTGCAATTGAATGTTGAGATTCAGGCCTAGGTTCCACAGATCCATTGCCATCCGGCATAGAGGGTAAGAATGCGTGCCTCCCTGCTTGTTGATGTACCACATAACTGTGGTATTGTCCGTCCTTAGCAGGTGTCCTTGCTGGAGGAATGTTTTGAATGCCTCGATTGCATGCTTCACTGCCAGCATCTCCTTTAGATTTATGTGTAGATTCAACTGGTCTTGTGACCATAGGCCTTGGATACACTTGTCTTCCATGTGTGCCCCCCAGCCTAGGTCTGAGGCGTCCGTGGTGATGGTCTGGCTTGGTTGTGGTTTGTGGAAAGGCAACCCTCTGTTGGTCTGGCAGGCCTGAGCCCACCACAGGAATTCTTGTTTCAGGCATGGAATGATTGGTATCATGGTTTCTAGGCTGTGTCTGTTTGTTGAGACCATACATTCCTTAGGTACCATTGTAACTTTCTCATATGCAGTCTGGCATGTGGGATCAAAATTATGCAGGATGCCATGAAACCCAGGGCCTGCAGGACTTTCCTTGCAGTAAGCTGAGTTTGTCTTGTCAATGCCATGAAGTAGAGTGGAAGGTGCTTTTGTTTTTCTTCTGTGAGAAAAGCCATCTGAGTTATTGTGTCCAACTCTGCACCCAAAAATGTTATCCTTTGGGATGGCACTAGTTTTGACTTCTGTATGTTGACTGTGTATCCCAATGCTTGTAGTAGTTGTATGACATAGGTCAAATCCTTTATTATTTTTGTCTTGTTGTCTGCTTGTATTAGGCAGTCGTCCAGGTATGGGTAAATTTGAATTCCCTGAAGCCTGCAATGTGCAATTACTGATGCCAGGCATTTCGTGAATACTCTGGGCGCAGTAGATAAGCCAAAGGGCAATGCTGAGAATTGATAATGCTCTGATCCTGCAAGAAATCTGAGGTGCCTTCTGCAATCTGGTCGTATGGGGATGTGCAGGTATGCCTCCTTGAAATCTAGAGTCACCAGCCAAGACTCCTTGCCCAACATGGGAAGAAGTTGCTGTAGGGTCAGCATCTTGAATTTCGGTACAATGAGATATGTGTTCAGTGCGGACAAGTCGAGAATAGGCCTCCATTGAGTTTCTTTTCTTGGTACAAGGAAAAGTCTGGAGTAAAATCCTTGGCCTTGTTCCATAGATGGTACCTTTTCTATTGCTCTCATCCTTAGTAAGTTGGCGATTTGTTTTAGAGCCTCTGGCTTCTGGCTTGATGGAAGGTTTGGCATTCCTGTCCTTTTTGGTAAAGTGTGGAAATGAAACCTGTAGCCTTTGTCTATTGTTTGCAAAGTCCATTTGTCTCCTGTAATGCAATGCCAGTTTTTTGAAAATAAAGCTAACTTTCCGCCCAAGGGTGCTTCCAGTTGTGCCTTGGTAGGCGGAGTCAGAGCCAAGTCATTGTGTCTGTCCTGTGGAAGTGGTTGTAGCTGTGGCGGTACTCCTCTGGTTGTCAGGTTGCCACTGACGGCCCCTGTAGGCACGTCTTGATTGACCTCTGCCTCTTGGGCGTCTATTTCTGCCTCTCTGTGCTCTGGAGGTGTCTGGAAAGGACCAATTTTTTGAAGGCCAATTTCTGCTGAACCTCAGAGTTTGGACCTGCAGAAAATCCTTGACTGTTTGTACAGATTTTGCCTTTTCTTCCACTTTCTTGAGAACCTCCTCTGCAGGGGAGCCAAATAAACTTTGTTTCTCCATAGGGGCATCTAGGAGTTTTGACTTAACATGGTCTGGCAAGGTTTGCTCTTTTAGCCAGGCATGTCTTCGAATCACTGCTCCAGTCACAGCTGATCTAAATGAAGCCTCCAGTGCATCATAGCCACATTTTAAGAAATGATTACTGACCTGCTGTGAGTTGTGTACCAAATCCTGAAGTGACTTACGGTCTAAAGGTTCAGGAGAGGAAAGCTGTTTACTCAGCTGATCTAACAAAAATTCCTGGTACTGTATCATGTGAAATTGACAGTTTAAAGCTCTAGCAGAAAGAGTAGCAGATGTATAAACCTTTTTACCCCATCTCTCTAATGCTCTAGATTCTCTTTCAGAGGGTAGGGGGTTTTTAGCAGATGCCGCTGCAACACCCTTAGGGCCCCGAGAAATGGTTTCTGGGTCTGCAGCGTGGGCCTTATACAAGTGGAAGTGAGAATCCGGGACCCTGTAATATCTGTCAGGTTTGGCAGGGGCCGGGGGTAGAGAATCAGGGGCAGAACTGGCATCATTGTATGCATCATCCACAACAGAAAGTACAGGTGGTATGGCTAAAGGCCTATGCTGTGGTAAGTGTAAAAAAGTCCTTAGCCTTTTCCTTGAATCTGAAAAATCCTGACCCTGCCACTGGAAGTGTTCCCTCATTGAGTGTAGGGTTTCCCCAAAAGAAAATTCTTCTGGGGGGGAGGCAGAAGGAATGGAGTCTTCTGCATCCGTATCCTCATAAGGAGAGTATGGTCCTTCCTGATGGTCTGATAACTCTGATCCATCCGAGGAATAGTCAGAGGAGAGAGGTTCAGGGGATTCAGTCCTAGGCCTTTTTTCAGGAGGAGGTTGTGAGGCCCTGTCTGGGTGAGGCTGGGATCCCCTGATCAGAGAAATAAGGTCCTCAGCCAGGCTAAGAATCTGAAAAGAGGAGGAAGGCCTGTGAGAGGGAGCTTTAGTAGGTAAGGCCTTGGAAGATTTAGCTGCCTTGGCCCTGGAGAAGGCCTTAATAGACATAGAAGCAGGGGGCCTAGCTGCCCCACGTGCAGGAGAAGAGATGTCCAATGGAATGGTGTCGGACAATTCCTGTGTGCCTGCTTCTTCGGTATGAATTTCTGTAGCCGACTCAGTCGTGGCCTGTGAGGCCTCGGTTGTCGGAGGCATGCTTTCGGCCGAAGGAAGAACAGAGGACTCTGTTTCAGCCGAAACCGAGACACTCGCGGTAGGCCTAACCGTGGTTTCAGCCGAAACCGCGGGCCGCGAGTGTCAGTCCTTTTCCTTGCGTTTTTTGGCTAAATGTGTAGTCGGAGTCTCTGACGGCATTTTATATGCAAAAGAGGGACCAAAAAACTCTTCAGCAAACTCCGACCGACGTCTAAGTGTCCGTCGGTTGAAGGAAGCACAGGCTAAACAAGCTGAAATGTCGTGGTCTGGGCCTAAGCAAGGAAGGCAGTAAGAGTGGAAATCCTTATGAGGTATTTGTTTCCCACAAGTTAAACAATTATTTACTTTGTCTGACATCGGCTGAGGCAAGAAAGAGTCCCCAACGGGGTACTTAGCTTTTTTTTAGAAGTCTTCGGTAGCTGAAATCTCTGGATCTGACCGACCGGCACTTGCGAACAGCTTCTGCTTTGGGCACCGCGCGGCAAGAAAGACTGAAGAAAATGGCGTCGGCTGATGCCTTTATACCCCAGGAGCTATGACGTCGGGTGAAGTGCGACATCAGCCGAGGCCAGACCCAGACTTTGGAATCCGGCCGACCGAAGGGCTGCCTGAGGCAGGACAACCCATATGTTAGGACTGCAGATGCATCCTTGAAGGACATCTGCTTTTAGCTCTCCCAGTGTGAAAATAAAAACTCAGCAGAGACTTGTGTTTATGGGTAAATTTCATTAACTGGCTAAGTGTACTGCCTGAATGCTAGGAAAAAAGAAATACAGAGGACCTGGAAAAAAATCGGCTACAAAAAAATGAGCAAGAGACACTGAATGAGGAAAGTTCTGCAGTTGTTCAGCAAAATGCAATGCAATCTCCAGACATGAATTCCAGTAACCTACAAGAAGACACAAGACAACTGCACACAGACCCGCTTAAAATAAACAAACACTGATGGAGTATATCAACAGAAACAACAAAAGGTTGGAAAAATGGCAGAAGCTTTAAACAGATATTCACATGAGGTGATAAAGCTGCAAAACTCAGAGGTCGAAATGAAGAAAAAGCTGGCAGAATATGAGAATGCTCAGGAAGAGATGTTTCAAAAAATAATAGAATTAGAGGACAGAGCACATAATGAAAACTTGAGATTTTCAGCTATACCAGAGAAGCTGGGAGGAAAGTACAGTTGTGTACACTTACCATAACTATAGATGTTCGAGTGTATTCATTGTTGCAGTCATTACATTTGGGTTATCCTGCTGGCAGGTTGCCCTCAGTCGGCCTGAATTCCAAAGTCTTGGTCCGGCGTCGGTTGCTGTCGCCTCTTCCCTGACATCAGGGGTATATAAAAGATGCAGCAGACACCATTTTCTTCAGTTTTTCTTGCCCCAGATGTCAGATGCCCCCAAAAGGGTAGGCTAAAAATATGTAAGTAAAACATACATGCACCAAAATATATTTTACCTTTGTCTACAAGCAAATACACCACATAGGTTGTATAGATTAGAGAAGTAAAGATAAGTTCCAGCAAAAGTAAGGGGGATGGCAGGTGGGTAACCTGGACTGCAACAGTGAATACACTCTAACATGTACGTTTATGTTAAGTGTACACAACTGTATTATGTTCTTCGTGTTTCACTGTTGCAGTCATTACATTTGGGTAGAGTCCCAAAGCTATG
Organism: Protopterus annectens; assembly: GCF_019279795.1. Lineage (NCBI taxonomy): Eukaryota > Metazoa > Chordata > Ceratodontiformes > Protopteridae > Protopterus > Protopterus annectens. Next base: position 554,785,907 of record NC_056727.1, read on the forward strand.
GTTGGGTGGCTGGAGCTAAATAGCATTAAGAGCAGCTAAGAGGCCCTGCAGAACTGCAGTGGCAAAGCCTGCCCTGGATTTAGAGTAGAGTGGCAAATTATATTGCTTTGTAAAGGTGTGCACTGAACTCCAGGTAGCAGCCTCTAAAATGACTTTGGTTGGTACTCCCCCTGATGAAGGCTGCTGAAGTGGCTGCTGCTCTGGTTGAATGTGGCCTAATGCTCTTAGGCACTGGCTTGCCATGTTGTGAAGAGCAGAAATGAATGCAGTGGCCTATCCACTTTGAAACAGTCTGCTTTGAGATAGCCTTTCCTTGTGATCCTGCAGCATATGCCACTAGTAATTGCTCTGTCTTTCTGAAAACTTTGGTTCTGTCCAAGTAGAATTGAAGCTGTCTGTGTATGTCCAAAGAATACAGAATTCTCTCCCCCTTGTTCTGTGGATTTGGATAAAAAGTTGGCAGATGAATAGTTTGGTTAATAGTCACATTGGACACTACCTTAGGAATAAATGTTGTTTTTTTTCTCAGAGAAACCCTGTCTGGATAAAAAATGCTAAAAGGTTCCACAGCCATGAGTGCCTGTAGCAATGAAACTTGTCTTGTAGAAGTTACTGCTAGGAGCAGAGCTGTTTTCCAAGATAAAAACTTGATATCAGCAGTAGCAGCTGGCTCAAAAGGAGGTAGGGTGAGCTTTTCCAAGACATAGCTGAGGTCCTATGCAGGTATTGGAGATCTCCTTGCAGGCCTTAAGTTTTTGGCTCCTCTGAGGTACTGCCTTAAAGAATGAAAAAAGATTGGTGGCTCTGTATTGTAATGAGCCGAAATGGCACAGGCATGAATTTTAATTGATGAAAAGGATAGGCTTTTGTCCAGCATATCAGTTAAGTATTGCAAAATCTGAGGAATATTTGGTACAGCTGTGTCAATCCCTTGTGCCTGGTTCCAAGCACAGAATCTCTTCCATTTTCCAGCATAGGATTTTCTAGTACTAGGCCTTTTGGCCTCCAAAATGACATCCATCACAGCTTTAGTGACAGGTGTGTTTTGTATGACATTATCCGCCAGGCTGCCAGGTTTTAAGGTCCTGAGTTGGCTGTGCAGGATCTGATTGTTCTGTTGAGAAAGTAGAGGAGGTATTTGAGGTAAGGTCCAAGCCGGGCAATGAGACAAGTTCCAAGCGCCTCGCTGAGAACCGGCGACTGGCTTAGAAGAAGCCTCGTCGTCGGTTTTGGACCTCGGTTGCCTGTCTTTTTCTTTGTGTTTCTTGTGAACTCCGGTAGTCGGATAGCTATCCGACATTGTATAATAAAATCTTGGGACGAAATAACGAAAAGCAAAATTGTACCGACGCTTAATAGTGCATTGGTTAAATCTAGCACAAAACCGGCAACATCGTGGTCAGGGCCTAGGCAAGGAATACAGTAAGAATGAAAGTCCTTATGAGGTATTTGCTTCCCACAAGAAATACAATTATTAACTTTTTCTGACATCAGTCTGGAGCAAGAAAAAAGTTTCCCCAATGGGGTACTTCAAATTTCAGATTTGAAGTCTTCATTAAAAGCGAACATGAAAATCTCAGGAGTTGGCCGACCGGAACTTGCGAACTGCTTCTGCTTCGGGCACTGCACGGCAAAAAAAGACTGAAGAAAATGACGTCGGCTGCATCTTTTATACCCTTGACACCCTGACGTCAGGGAAGAGGCAACAGCAACCGACGCCGGACCAAGACTTTAGAATTCAGGCCGACTGAGGGCAACCTGCCAGCAGAATAACCAAAATGTAATGACTGCAACAGTGAAACACGAAGAACATCAGACTGCATTAAATTTATGAAAGCACAAATAAGCAACTGGAATGGTATTCCAGAGCAGGACTTATTACTTGAACAGGCAAATTGTGTTCATGCTTAAATCTAGCTATAAGAAAGCAATCTAGACATTTAATAGTAAGGATGCAACCCTACCAACAGAAAGAAAAAGGAGTTATGTTCTTACCATAACGTTCCATACGAGTTGTTCTTCTCGCCTTTGTTCTTACACTGGGGTTCGGAGCCGATCCATCTGCTCCGAGTCGGCCGCTTTCCAAGCTGCAGATCTCCGAGAAGCTCGAGACACAGTCCCTATCCCATGATGCTCTGCTGCCAAACCCCAGATCAATTTGCTAAACCCAGAAATGAACAGAAATAAAAAATTCGATATAACAGGTAACTATTTACAACTAGTTAAAGGATAAGTGGTCGATAAGAGGATATTGACAAGAGTAACCAGACCACCAGTCATACCCATTCTTCCAGAATCTAGAGAGGGAAGGTGGGAGGGAATGTAAGAACAAAGGCGAGAAGAACTCACATGGAATGTTATGGCGAGAACATAACTCCTTTATGTGAAGTTGTTCAATCTCGCCATTTGTTCTTACACGTGGGTAGCATCCCAAGCACCCTAATCCTGGGCGGCTCAAGGGAGTACATTCCCGAGAACAGTGGAACCAAAGGAAGCCTTGTCCCTGGAGGCCCTGTCCACTTTGTAATGAGTAATAAACGTATGAGGTTTGGACCAAGTAGCTGCAGCGCAAATGGTGTCCAAAGGTAAACGAGCTGCGTGAGCTAAGGACTTAGAAACAGCCCTAGTAGAATGAACTTTCACTTCATTTTCTAAAGGTTGACGGGATGAATAATATACAAACTTTATACAATTAGAAAGCCATTTGGACAACGTAACTTTGGATACTGAAAGGTCTTTTTTATTTTCTGCATGGGACACAAATAGTTGATCTGTTTTCCTGAATTCCTTTGTTCTGTCCAAATAAAATCTCAATTGTCTGTGAACATCAAGCTTATCCAACATGTATTCCAATTTGGTGGTATGATGTCTGAAAAAGGTGGGAAGGTCAATGGACTGGTTCAAGTTTGCTTCAGAACTGACTTTCGTAAGGAAGGATGGGATTAGTTCTTAGAGAAACCCTATCGGGATGAAAGACCAAATATGGGGGCCTAATAGACAGCGCCTGAAGTTCAGAAACTCTACGTGCTGAAGTAATGGCCATTAAGAAAATTGTCTTCCAAGAAAAGAACTTCAACAAACAAGATGATGCCGGCTCAAATGGGGGAAGCATGAGTTGGGACAGCACCAAATTTAGATTCCAGGGAGTGATCGGGTGTCTAACAGGTGGTCTAAGGTGATGAGTACCTTTCAAAAAGGCCTTGCATAATCTGTGGGACATGTTAGAAACTCCACATCACACATGGAAGTTAGATATGGCAGCCAGTTGAACCCTTATAGTAGCGGCTGTCGCTCCATCATGGAAAAGTGAAGTCAAAAACTCAAGACTGCTTTGAATAGGGGTGGTAAAGGGATCAATTCCATGCTGAGAAGCCCAATGACTGAATCATTTCCATTTACTGTTATAAAGCTTCCTGGTGGAGACTTTATAAGAGGAAACCAGAATATGCTGAACTGCAGGGGATAAATCATGAGACCAGGCTAGATTGGGAAGTGGAGCAGCCGAGCTGTCAGTTTGAGGGATACAAGAGAGGGGTGAAGAACTCCCGACGAATGAGTCAGAAAGTCTGGCACTGGGGTCCAGGACCCAAGTTTCTTCCACTTGATATCATTGAAGGAAGGGAAACCAAATCTTTGAGGCCAAAAAGGGGCCATCATAACAGTCCTTACCAGGATTTTGGCTTTCTGCAAAAATTTAGGGATGAGCGGAAAAGGGGGAAAGGCATACAGGAGACCCGAGGGACAATCGTGTACGAGTGCGCCCCTTGGGATGTCCCGCAGTGGAGGGTACAGGGCAAAGTAGCTTCTGCATTTGGCATTCATCAGAGATGCGAATAGGTCGCAGCACGGCTGGCCCCATCTGCAGAATATCCTTTCCACCACTGGTTCTTTGAGGGACCACTCGTGGGGTAGCAGAATGTCTCTGCTCAATTTGTCCCTATCACGTTGAACGACCCCGGGATGTGCGCTATCATCAGGAAGCGCCTGTGGATGCAGCCCACTGCCAAATTCTCAGGGCCTCTCGACATAAGGGGTAAGATCTAGTTCCTCCTTGCTTGTTGATATACCAGACCACAGACAGGTTGTCTGTCTGTATTGCAATAGTCTCTCGAGGTAGAGTCGTGAAAATGTTGCAACGCTAGAAACACTGCTCTCAACTCCAAGAGATTGATGTGCAAGCTGGATTCCATCTCTGACCAAGTACCTTGGACACTTCTTCCCTGATACAGCCCCTCCCCCCACCCTATCAGGGAAGCATCCATGGTTACTGTGGCCGTGGGAGGGGGAAGTACAAACGGACGACCTATAGTCACCTGATGGCTGTTCAACCACCAAAGGAGGTCCTTTTTGCAAGTATTCGTCAGCAGAATCTTGTGTGACATTGGAAGTTGTTGATAAGATCACTGTGTGAAGAGTAACCTTTGGAGTATCCTCATGTGCATACGCCCCACAGAAACCGCTATGAGAGTCGCTGCCATGATGCCTAATAGTTTCAGAACTTGGTATGCAGGGACCTTTTTTTTCCATTAATAAAAGGGACACTTGGTTTCTTAAAGAGATTACTCTTCCTTGAGGCAATTTGACCAGAGCAGTGGTGATGTCTAAATCTGCTCCTATAAAGGAAATATGCTGCGACGGCAATAAAGCAGATTTTTCTAAATTTAAGGTTATGTCCAATTGGGAGCATAGGTCGATAGTGTAATCCCTGGCTTGAATCAGTTGATGCCTGGTGGTGGCGGTGAAGAGCCAGTCGTAGAGATATAGAAACACCCGGAATCCTAAACTTCTCAGGTGAGCCGTGACGACTGCCATGGATTTGGTGAACACTCTGGGGGCTGTGGTGAGACCAAAGGGCAGAGCTCGGAATTGTAGTGACTGGTCCCCAGCCGGAGACGCAAGTGATCTTTGGATGGCCTGGCCATTTTTATGTGGTAGTATGCATCCTTGAGATCTCTTGAGCACATCCAATCGCCCATTTCAAGAAATGGGACTATCGACTGAAGCGTGACCATCCAGAACTTTTCCTTTTTGACGAAGGAGTTGAGTTTGTTAAGGTCTAAGATAAGCCTCCAGTCTCCTGTTTTCTTTGGAATTAAGAAGAACCTGGAGTAAGTTCCGGATCCTATTTGGTCCGCCGGGACTGGCTGGATGATTCTTTTCCAGCAGCCTCTGAATTTCTATGGCTGCTAGCTTCTGCAGACTGGGTGGAACGTCTGGGATTCTTGTCCGAATGGAAGGGAATTTTGAAAAGGGAATGATGTAGTCTCTGGTAATTATGCTTTTTACCCAGGAATCTGATGTAATTCCTAGCCAGGCATCTGGGTATAAAGCAAAGCGACCCCTGACTGCCTCCAGAGTAGATGGTTGGGCCTCCTCTCAGGGGCACTGATAGGGTTTGCCAGGGAACTGCTCCCTGTCACCCTGGTTCTGAAGACCCCCCTCTGCCGCCTGGGCAGCATCTCCCATTATACCCCCCCCCCCACTATTCTGCCCCTGAAGAGGGTTTCACTACGTGTGTTCTGGAAAGCTCCTTGGGACTTTCGGAACCACATTTTTCCACCTTTCTGCCCTTTGGGGTATGGTCTAGTGGGGGTGGAAAAATGGACTCCTACGGCAGATAGAGTCTTTCCTTCCTGCTCACACCTAGTGAGCGTCTCCTTGACTTTGGGCCCAAATAAGGAAGAGCCATCAAATGGGGTATTTACAAAGGAAGAATTGAAGGCTTCCGCAAAGGAGCATAAGCGCATCCAGAATAGTCTCCGCAGAGCTATCGCTGAACCCGCTGCCCAGCTCGATCCTTCGGCTGCATAAGAAATGAGACTCATGGACGAGTTAACAATGGAATTAAGGGTGTTAAGCTGTGCCGTCACTTTCTGGGAGACAGTATCATCTGTGCTGCCCCGTAGAGCATCTCCAAGCTCTTTTAGATCTTGTTGAAGTCGGGTAAAATGGGTTAAATAGTTAAGCAATCTCATTGCAAATGTCGCAGAACTAAAGATGCGTTTCCCATATCTGTCCATCGTCATGGAATCCCTATTAGGAGGATGGACAGAGGAAGAGGTGTCCGACATCTCTTTCTTGGTGGCCATCACCACCATGGCATCAACAGGAAGTCCCTTTATAAGAAAGGACTTATCCTGAGGGCAGGTGATAAATTTGTTGGGCCTCCTAGAGACCGGTTCCATAGAGTCAGGAGACTCCCACGCCTTTCCAGCAATCAAGTCCATTAACTCAAAGGGCGGAGCAACCCAGAACGTGGAGGGTTGAGACCCAAAGGCCTTCAGGAGCACTGACTCATCCTCAGTAGGGATAAGGGACTGCAAGTCACCCCTTTGCCTTAGTATCGCAAGGATGTCTGCAAAAGAGACATCCTCAGAGGAGGACCTGTGGGGACCCTTCTAATTCCTCCAAGCCGGTGTCTGATGTTAAGGATTCCTGGGGGGAATCTAAATGCCTCCTCCTGCACAGCCTTTTCCTGAAAACTTTATCAGTGGGGGCGTCTGGTGAAGTCTCAGTCAAGCAGGGGTCACCCAGTGGGGTTACCTGAGGCTCTGGGTCTCGACGCTTAGTGGGAACCTGTGGTGTAGAGACAGAGCGCGGCCCTTTAGGGGAGGAAGAGGAAGGATCCAAAGAAGTAAGGGTCTTAGCAGACAGAACCTTCCTCATGGCATCGAAGGCACCGGTTTCCTGACCAGAGGAGTCAGCCAGTTCTGAAGAAGATGGCAGCCTCCCAGGGGTCGAGACCACGGGCTCCGAACCAGAGGACAGAACCGAGCTCATTTGCGCCGAAGCTCCGAGAGGGAGAGTCGGAACCAAAGCATCAGTTTGATCCCCCCCCCCCCGGAACCAGTGAGAGAGTGTCAGCTCAGAGACTCTTCGATCGGAACTGAAGAAGTCAAGATCGAAGGAGCCGAGAGCACTGGAACAGGCCTCGGATCCAAGGGTTCCACCACTATCGGATCCTCTCTTTCTGGCTCCGAAGGCTCAACCAGCCTTGGAAGTGGAGCAGAACTCGTGGTAGGAGGGGTCGTATGCTTTGAAGCCAACTGGGTCGAAGCTGCAAGCAATTTGACCAGATTCACCAAAAGTCTCTGTGCCACTCAGTTGACATCGATGTCAAAAAGGGTACCGGATGAACAGGTCGAAGTAGCCAAAGAAGCCACCGACTTAAATATCGGAGACTTCAAAACCTCCGAAACCGGCTCCAACACAATGACTTGGCACCGAGGTAAAATCTCGGTGCACGGCTCTGAAGGCTGTGGAGCCGGCGACCGAGTCTTGCCAGAGGTGCTCGGAGCAGAAGACTTGTGCTCTGAAGACACCTTAGATGACTTCGACCCCTTCGAGGACTTGGAGGTCTGGTCAGTCTTATCCAATGCATCTTGGAAGTCCGATTTCAACAATCCTTCATCTACCAATTTCCTTCTCCTCTCTAATAACACCCTACCACTGAAGGAATGGCAAATCGAGCAATCATCCTGTAAATGTAGAGGACCCAAACAGTAAACACAAGAAATATGATTATCTGTGATGGACATCTTTTGTCCACAGTCACACTTTTTAAAGCCAGATTTTTGCTTATCTGACATCATGAAAAAATCCTATCAGTCTTAATACCACAAAGAAAGTTCAGATCCCTGAACTGCAATAAGTATCGAAAAGAGAGATACATAAAAGAAAAAAAACTAAAGTTCTTCACTTGATCAGAGATTTATCAATACAAGAATTAAAGAATAAGGGATAGGGTTTACATTTTGACAGATCCCTGTCAAGTAATAAATCAAGAAAGGCTAAAGGCCTAGGAGCAAACCGCTCCGAACTAAACAAAATACCAGCATAGATACCTACTCTAAACCACAAAAAATTAGAAGTTATGTACCTACCATAACGTTCCATGTTAGTTGTCTTCATCTCGCCTTCTTCTTGCTGGATGGGTTCGGAGCCGATCCTCGGCTCCAACTCGGCACTAGCTTTAGCTCGAGAACTCCTTTTACCAGCTCGAGGCAACCCTATATCCCATGATGCAAGGCGGAACTACCTCAGATCTCGTTTGGCAGCTAACTAACCCTGCTAAAGACTTATCCTAATATAATTAGGAACCATGGTTCCTAAAAGAAGTCCTCATAACAATGCTCCAGAGGAAGCAATCTAAAAGGAACTCTCCAAGATCTGTCCAGGCCAGGGGGAAGGAGGGTGGGACGCAAGAAGAAGGCGAGATGAAGACAACTAACATGGAACGTTATGGTAGGTACATAACTTCTAAATGTTAAGTTGTCAATCTCGCCTTCATTCTTGCTGGATGGGACCGCCCCTAGCACCTGTATCCCGGTGGCTCAATGGAACAGACTCTTGAGAACAGTGGAACCAAAACTGGCCCTATCTCTGGAGGCCAAATCCAACTTGTAATGAGACACAAAAGTATGAGGCGTGGCCCAAGTAGCTGCTGCACAAATAGTGTCAATGGGAAGTCTATCCTGAAAGGCTACAGAAGTGGATAGACTCCTGGTCGAATGAGCTTTTGGCTTAGAAGATAGTTGTTTGCCCCTTAGAGAGTACACATAGGAAATGGTGGAAGTCAACCATCTAGATAAGGTCACTTTAGATACTGGAAGACCCAACCTGTTTCCTGCATAGGAGACAAACAATTGGTCTGATTTTCTAAGTTGTTTAGTCCTATGTAAGTAGTACCTGAGCTGACGATGAACATCCAAAAATGCAGCTTCTGTTCAGCTCTGTCAGAATAGTTAGGAAAGAAAACTGGTAGATCAATAGATTGGTTAATATTGGCTTGAGATACAACCTTGGGAAGAAAGGAAGGGTTAGTCCTGAGCGAAACCCTATCCTTATGAAACACCAGATAAGGTGAACGAATACAGAGGGCCTGAATCTCAGAAACTCTTCTTGCAGAAGTAACAGCCAGCAAAAATATAGTTTTCCATGTCAACAACTTTAAAGAACACATAGCAGACGGTTCGAAAGGAGGTAGAATTAGGGATGCCAACATTAAGTTCAGATCCCATTGCGGAGGAGGATGTTTCACAGGCGGTTTTAGGAGAAAAACTCCTCTCAAAAAGGCTTTGCATAACCTATGAGACATGATGTTATTGTCCTGCAAGCCAACATGAAATTTGGAAATAGCAGCCATTTGTACTTTGACTGTAGATGATGACGATCCTGAATGAAAAACCTCCGCCAGGAAATCCAAAACAGAATGTATAGGAGCGGTGAAGGGATCAATATTTTTGGCGTTTGCCCAAATAGAAAAGCCTCGCCACTTGCTAGCATAAACAGTTCTAGTGGACGACTTTAAAGAAGACACTAAAATGTCTCTGACTGAGTCAGAAATCATTGGTAGCCTGGCTAGGGAAGGAAGTGGAGCAACCAAGCAGTGAGGTTGAGAGAATGAATGGCTCGGTGCTGCTGACCCGACTGGTGGATCAAAAGATCCGAACTGGGTCCAGATGCCAGGGCTGCACCAGAAGGTGATGATGTAGAGACGGAAACCAAATTTGTCGAGGCCAATATGGAGCAATGAGGATCAATTTGGCTCTCAAACGGTGGCTTTCTGAATGACTTGTGGAATCAATGGAAAGGGAGGAAAAGCATAAAGAAGTCCCGAGGCCAATCCTGGGTTAGAGAGTCTCTCAAGGGTTGGCCTGGATGAGGAAATAGTGTGAAGTAATCTGGGCACTTGCTGTTTTGAGGGGTAGCGAAAGATCGCAACAAGGGTGCCCCACTTCAGAAAAATCTGATCCACTACAGACTGATTGAGAGACCACTCGTGAGGCATCAGAATAGATCTGCTTAGCCTGTCCGCCAATAGGTTGGACCTGCCGGGATGTGCGTTGCTATCAGAAACCGCTGAGAAGAGATCGCCCATTGCCAAAGTCTGAGAGCTTCTCGACATAAGGGATAGGACCTGGTTCCGCCCTGTTTGTTGATGTACCAGACCACGGACATGTTGTCCGTCTGTACTGCAATAGTCCCTGTGGGAAGAAAGTCGCCGAGGGCTTGCAACGTTAAAAGCACTGCTCTCATCTCCCGGACATTTATGTGCAGGTGGTATTCTATGGGTTGCCACGTCCGTGGACCATCCTGCCCTGATAATTCCCCCACACTATCAGAGAGGCATCCGTGGTGACTGTGGCAACTGGAGGAGGGGAACAAATGGTCGGCCCTGCTGAAGAAGAGGGGAAGATACCCACCATCGTAGATGAGCCCTGCAAGACTGTGTCACTAAGATCTCGTGTCTCATGGGCAGATCGTGGTACGACCACTGCGTGAACAACATCCACTGCAGGAGACGCATGTGGAAGCGAGCTAGTGGAAGAAGAACAATGGCTGCAGCCATTAGACCTAGAACCTTCAAGACAAACCTGGCTTTGACCTTGTTGCTTTGTAACAGAAGCTGAACAAATTTCTGGATGTCCAGAATCCTTTGATTTGTTAGTCTGGCTAACATTTTGACGGTATCTAACTCTGCGCCTATAAAGGTGATAGATTGGCAAGGCAGCAGAGAGGATTTTTCGAAATTCACCGAAATTCCTAGACTCTTGCAAAGCTGTAAGGTGTAATCTCTGGACCAAAGAAGCTGATCCCTGGAGGTGGCGGAGAGGAGCCAGTCGTCCAAATAAGGAAACACTTGGAATCCTCGACGTCTCAGGTGAGCTGTGACCACCGCCATGCATTTGGTGAACACTCTGGGGGCTGAAGTGAGGCCAAAGGGCAGTGCTCTGAATTGGTAATGACTGGCTCCCAGCCGAGCGGAGAAACCTTCTGGAGCGTCTGTGAATCTTTATGTGATAGTACGCATCCTGAAGGTCTATCGAGCACATCCAGTTGTCCTTGCCCAGAAAGGGCAGAATGGATTGCAGCGTGACCATCCGAATCTTGCCTTTTGACAGACTTGTTTAGTCTGCTTAGGTCTAGTATTGGTCTCCAATCTCCCGTCCTTTTGGGGACCAAAAGAATCTTGAGTAGAAGCCGGATCCTACTTGGTCTGCCGGCACTGTTTGGATGGCTCTTTTTCCAGGAGTTTTGAAACTTCCTGTTTTGCCAAATCCCTTTGACCGGGTGAGATGTCTGGAAGGGATTGTAGAGGTACGGAAACCTTCAAGGGGATTTTGTAACCCTCGGATATAATCGACTGTACCCACTTCTCTTGTGATAGGGATTGCCAGGCTACTGGGTACAGCGAAATTCTTCCCGACTGCCTCCAAGGGTGGACAGTCGGGCAACACCTCAGGGATGCTGAAAGGGCTTCTCAGGAAGAGGCTCCCTGTTGCCCTGGTTCTGAGGACCCCCTGCCTCTAGGGCGGCGTCTATTATTGTTACCCCTCTGCCTCTAGGGGTAAACTGACCACGTGTGTCCGTGTAGCTCCTTGGGCTTTACGGAACCACATCTTCCCCCTTCTGACCCTTGGGATATGGTCTAGAAGGAGTGGAAAACTGGACTCCAACGGCAGAAAGAGTTTTACCGCCTTGTTCACATCTGGTCAAAGTATCCTTCACCTGAGGTCCGAACAAAGCCGAACCGTCAAAGGGTGTTGGTGAAGGACGCCTTAAAGGGGTCCAAAATTACACAGCCGCATCCAGGCTTGGTGTCTAAGAGCAACACCTGTGCCTGCGGCCCTGCTCGCTCCATCGGCTGCATAAGATATGAGCCGCATGGAGGAGTTAGATATCGAATTCAGGATAGCTAGCTGAGAGGCAATCTTTTCCTGAGCCCCAGCAGCTGAAGGATCCTGGACTACTTCCCCCAGTTCCTTGAGAATATCTCGTTGAAGCCTGGTGAAGTGACAAAGGTAATTCAGCGAACGCATTGCAAAGGTCGCTGAAGAAAACATCCGCTTTCCATACCTGTCCATGGTCCTAGAATCCTTATTAGGAGGATGGACAGGTACTGAAGGATCCGCCAGTTCCTTCTTAGTGGCCGCCGCCACCACCATAGCATCCACAGAGACACCTTTGGACAGGAACTGTTTGTCCGAAGGGGCCGTGATGAATTTGGATGGTCTCCTGGGGACAGGTTCCACAGAATCTGGAGCCGCCCACGCCTTCCGAGCCACTACCTGCATGAGTGGGTCGAAGGCGGAGACACCCAGGAGGTGGAGGGTCGGGATCCAAAGCCTCCAGGTATACCGACTCATCCTCGGAGGGGTCAATGGAGGGCCAATTCCCCTCTGTTTGAGGAGCTCAAGGATGTCTGAAAATGAGACATCCTCAGAGGGGACCGTGGGGAACCCTCCGACTCATCTAAGTCGGTATCAGATGTAGTAGACTCAGGGAGTCTGTGTGTTTCCTCTTACACGTCCTCTTCGAGGGGTTCACCTGCAGGGTCAGGAGAAACCTCGAAGAGGAGGAAATTCCCAGTGGGGAAACCTGGTGCGATGGATCCCTGGGCCTGAGAGCAAGAGGCTGGCAAGAGGCTTCTGCAGGCACTGATGAGGGAGGAGCTAGAGGGATAGACCGTTGACCAGGCTCAGAGGCCAGGACACTCCTCATCACCTCAAAGGCTCCTCTCCCCGGGAGACCTGAACACACCCGCTCAAGAAACAGGAATGGTTGGCTCCAAGGAGAGAGAAGGCTCCGAGGCAGATGTCGGCGCCGAGCTTACCAAAGCCGAAGCTCCGAGAGGGAGAGCGGGGTCGGACAAGGGTCCGATGCCACTAGCCCCCTCGGAGCAGACAGTGGAAACCCGACGACCGGATCCCTCCAAGGAAAGTCTCAAGGAGGAGATCGGAGCCGAGGATGACGGAGCCGAATGATGTATCGGCTCCGGCATCGAAACAGTCGCTGTCCCAAGAAGCTCCGGCTCCGAACTCTGGTGTGGAGTCGGAGGAGGAATCTCAAGAATTGGGGCTGTAGCCGAAGTCTGTTGAGACGGGCTATGGAGCATTTGGGCCAGTGCCTGAGACTTCAACAGCCTGCTTACCACCCTCTCCAAATCGTGGTCAGACAGCCTGGAAGATCTCGAAGATCGGCTCCGATGGCTCCGCTCCGACAAAAGAGGAGACCCCGGAGCCGAGTGGATACTTAGTATCGAAGGGGACCGGGATCTCTTGCGGGCCGGAGCCATCGGAGCCGAAGTCCCTTGAACCCCAGATGGAGCCGAGGATCTCGGCCCGATGCTGGATAAAGTGTCGGCTCCAGCCGGAGCCGACAAGGCAACAGTAGTCAGGGTATCGAGCCGCCGGCACCGAACCCACTACTCTGGCAGAAGAAGTATCGGTTCCAGCCGAGCGATATCGGCCCGACGGAGCCGGAGCCACCGGAGGAGGCTTAGACACTGTAGCCTGAGCCTTCGGTGGCTTAAGAGGTTTTCCTGCCCCTTGCTTAGAGGAGAACCTTCAGGTTTCAACAAACCTCGGAGGATCAGTTTGTTCCTCCTTTCCTGCAGGACTCGCTGGCTAAAGGCATGACACAACACACAGGAGTCCTGCAGGTGCAAAGGCCCCAGGCAATACACACAAGAAGTGTGACCGTCTGTCAGGGACATTTTCTGACAGCACTGGTCACACTTCTTGAAGCCTGAGACCTTGCCTTCCCTAGACATCCTAAAAGGATATACACAAACAGTCCTCACAAACACACAACTTAATCCCTACACAGACACACAGGAAGGGAATAACTTGGGGAACTAGGCCTGACTAAAACTTTCACTGAAAAACTATATTAAAAGTTTAAAAAGGAAGGGAATAGGGTGGGCTGTACTAAATACAGGCTAACCTAACACTGAAGGGAAATTAAACCCCTAACTAACTTTTTTCTTATTTAACAAGAAAAACTTACCTCAGCTGGCAAAGGAGACCTCTTTCGCTAAGCGGCAAACGAGATCTGAGGTAGTTCCGCCTTGCATCATGGGATATAGGGTTGCCTCGAGCTGGTAAAAGGAGTTCTCGAGCTAAAGCTAGTGCCGAGTCGGAGCCGAGGATCGGCTCCGAACCCATCCAGCAAGAATGAAGGCGAGATTGACAACTTAACATCTAAGAAATATGTGAAGCCTCACAAATATCAGTAATCCCTGGCAATTAATGTAAGGTATTAATATCTAAATATATAAGAAAAAAAGTACTGGCCCGAGCTTTCTCTGAAGATAGTGCGATCCGTTGCAGTGGCAAACTTGATCTGGGGATTGGCAGCAGAGAATCATGGGATAGGGACTGTGTCTCGAGCTTCTCAGAGATCTGCAGCTTGGAAAGCGGCAGACTCGGAGCCGATGGCTCGGCTCCAAACCCACGTGTAAGAACAAACAGCGATACTGAACAACCTCACATCTGATTTTGTCAAAACTGTGGCAGGAGGACAAAATACTAAAAGTGGGTGAGTGTTTGTGGAGAATGATTACTCATTGTACCCCAGGCAAAAGAGAAGTAAATTCATCCCTCTATTCAGAGAATGCCGAAACACAGGTGTGAAATTCAAACTGCTGTATCCAGCTGTCTTCAAGGTAATCTTCCCTGGAGAGACAAAATCATTTTTTGATGAAGTACGTGCTAAAGAGGAAATACAAAAGTTTGTCCAACAAAAACTGAGCTGTGAAACAAAAAGAGATTTGGCTTCTTGCTCATCTGGTAATAAAGACCAGAGAGACTGCACCTGTGAAACCTTTTCCAGTATTTCAATGGAAAATGTTGGCGAGAAGGAAGGGCATGAGAGCTGACCAGAAGAATTGAGAGTACGTTGGAAATGAAGCAGAGACAGGATCTGGGTGATGGAGAACAGTAGTAATATAATCAGTAACCTAATGTGGGATTATTAGAAGTTATGTACCTACCATAACGTTCCATGTTAGTTGTCTTCTCTCGCCTTCTTTCTTGCTGGATGGGTTTGGAGCCGATCCTCGGCTCTGACTCAGCACTTGCTAAGCTCGAGAGCTAATTTTACCAGCTCGAGGCAACCCTATATCCCATGATGCAAGGCGGAGATTACTCAGATCTCGTTTGGTAGCTAAAGAAATAGCAGTATTTTCTTCCAACTTAAGAGGAGGAAGAAAATAAGGATACTAAATAACATCATAACCCTCTAGAAAGGATCAACATAATCTAGTGACACTAGGAGATGAACAGCTAGAAAAAAGGTAATAACCTCTTAATAGAAGATATATAATCTTCCCGGTCTGACCAGGCTAGGGGGATGGAGGGCGGGACGCAAGAAAGAAGGCGAGAGAAGACAACTAACATGGAACGTTATGGTAGGTACATAACTTCTAAATGTTAAGTTGTCAATCTCGCCTTCATTCTTGCTGGATGGGACCGTGTCCCTAGCACCTCTATCCTGGGTGGCTCAATGGAACAGACTCTTGAGAAAGTGCAGTTTTGTACCTACCATAAATGTAGATGTCCGAGTGGTATGCATCTGCAGTCCTAACATATGGGTTGTCCTGCCTCAGGCAGCCCTTCGGTCGGCCGGATTCCAAAGTCTGGGTCTGGCCTCGGCTGATGTCGCACTTCACCCGATGTCATAGCTGCTGTCAATTGGGTATAAAGGCATCAGCCTACACCATTTTCCTCAGTGTTTCTTGCCTCAGATGCCAGGTGCCCTCTAGGAAGGTTAAATTTGGATAAATGCAAATGATTCCAAACAGTAGAGAGCAAACAAAAATAGACATGTATATACATATATATACAAACAAATACACCATAATAGATTCCCCCAGCTAGCTACAAGATGGGCAAATACCCTAGGAGTACCACAGAGGGGAAGGAGGGTGGGTAATCCTGACTGCAGATGCATACCTCTCGGACATCTACATTTATGGTAGGTACAAAACTGTACTATGTCCTTCAAGGATGCATCTGCAGTCCTAACATATGGGTAGAATACCATAGCCAAACTGGGGGAGGAGGCACTAAGATGATTATGGTGTAGTTAAGATCCCTTGCAAAACAGCAGTTGCAAAACCTGCTCGGGATCTGGAGTATAAAGGTAGATCATAATGCTTGGCAAATGTATGCACGGAGCTCCAAGTAGCAGCCTCTAAAATGTCTTTGGTAGCCACTCCTCGTAAGAAAGCTGTAGTAGTGGGTGTAGCCCTTGTGGAGTGAGGTCTGATGTTTTCTGGAGTTGTCTTTCCATGAAAAGAGTAACAAAATCTAATGCAATTTCCTATCCATTTTGAGATTGTCTGTTTTGAAATTGCTCTTCCCTCCATTCCTGTTGCATATGCTACCAGAAGCTGGTCAGTTTTTCTATTGATCTTGGTTCTGTCCAGATAGTAGCGCAATTGCCTGTGCACATCCAAGGTATGTAGTAGTCTTTCCCCCCTGTTCTGTGGGTTGGGGAAGAATGTTGGTAGGTGGATTGCTTGGTTCAATGATACCCTGGAGACCACCTCTGGCATAAAAGTAGGGTTAGTTCTCAAAGACACTCTATCCTGATGGAAGATAAGGAAGGGCTGTACTGCCATTAATGCCTGTAATTCAGAAACCCTTCTTGCTGAAGTGATTGCAAGCAGGAAAGCAGTTTTCCAAGATAAGAACTGTAATTCTGCTGTTGCTACTGGTTCAAAAGGGGGAAGTGTTAACTTTTCCAGCACAAAGTTAAGGTCCCATGTAGGCAAAGGTGGCTTCCTTGGAGGCTTTACATTTTTAATTCCTCTCAGAAACTGCCTGAGTAAAGGATGAGAGAAGACTGGAGGATCCCTGTTGTATTCTTCTGAAATTGCTGATGCATGAATCTTAATGGAGGAGTAAGACAGGCCATTGTGGAAAAGTTCTGCTAAATATTCCAGGATGTTAGCTATGTTTGCTAATGATACATTCTCTCCTTTTGCTGCACTCCAAATGAGATATCTTTTCCATTTGGCTGAATAAGTTTTCCTTGTGGAAGGTCTGCGAGCCTCCAGGATAATGTCTTTAACCCTCTGAGATAAATCTGGGTTATTTTGTTTTATGTAATATTCCAAGCAGCTAGCTGCAGTGTTTTCAAGTTTGGATGCAGGATCTTGAAGTTGTTCGGTGTTAGCAGTAAAGGGACTAGAGGTAGAGGCCATGCGTGTGTCCCAGACATACTCCTCAGTAGCGGGTACCAATGCTGCCTCGGCCAGTCTGGAGCTATCAGAATGATCCTTGGGTGATCTTCTTTGATCTTCAGTAGCACTTGGTGCATCAAAGGAAGAGGTGGGAATGCATATGCTGTCAGGTTTTCCCAACTGAAGGATAGGGAGTCCGCCTTCCAAGCAAGTGGGTGGTATGTCCTTGTGCAGAATTTCCTCAATTGGTGGTTGTGTGGGGATGCGAACAGGTCTATTTCTGGTAGCCCCCATTTCTTTGTAATGGATTTGAAGATGTCTGGATGCAGCATCCATTCGTGGGCATCCGTGGTAGTTCTGCTTAAGGTGTCTGCTAGTATATTTTCTTTTCCTGGCACAAATATGGCCTGGAGCTGAATGTTGAGGTTCAGGGCCACATTCCACAGGTCCATTGCCATCCGGCATAGAGGATATGAGTGTGTGCCTCCCTGTTTGTTGATATACCACATGACTGTGGTGTTGTCCGTCCTTATCAGCAAATGACCCTGTTGAAGAAATGGTCTGAATGTCTGAATTGCCTGTTTCACTGCCAGCATCTCTTTTTGATTTATGTGTAGGTTCAGCTGGTCTTGTGTCCATAGGCCTTGTAAACACTTGTCCACCATGTGTGCCCCCCAACCGAGGTCTGAGGCGTCCGTGGTGATAGTCTGGCTTGGGTGAGGCTTGCGGAAAGGCAGTCCTCTGTTCAACTGACAGGCCTGAGCCCACCACAGGAATTCTTGCTTCAGGCATGGAATTATTGTAATTTGGGTTTCTAGGCTGTGCTTGTGCTGAGACCATAAATTCCTTAGGTACCATTGCAACTTCCTCATATGCAGTCTGGCATGTGGAATCAATATTATGCAGGATGCCATGTAACCCAGGGCTTGCAGGACTTTCCTTGCTGTAAGCTGGTTCTGCGTTGTTAATGCCATGAAATAGAGTGGTAGTTGCTTTTGCTTTTCTGCTGTGAGAAATGCCATTTGATTTGATGTGTCCAGTTCTGCACCCAAGAATGTTATCCTTTGGGATGGTACCAGCCTTGACTTTTTTATGCTGACTGTGTATCCCAGGGCTTGCAGTAGGTAAATAACCTTTTCCAAATCTTTTGTTAATTTGATCTTGTTGTCCGCTTGTATCAGGCAGTCGTCCAGGTATGGATAAATTTGAATTCCCTGAAGCCTGCAATGAGCAAATACTGATGCCAGGCATTTCGTGAATACTCTGGGCGCAGTAGATAAGCCAAAGGGCAATGCTGAGAATTGATAATGCTCTGATCCTGCAAGAAATCTGAGGTATCCTCTGCAATCTGGTCGTATAGGGACGTGCAGGTATGCCTCCTTGAGATCTAGAGTCACCAGCCAAGACTCCTTGCCCAGCATGGGAAGAAGTTGCTGTAGGGTCAGCATTTTGAATTTTGGAACAATGAAATATGTGTTCAGAGCGGACAGGTCGAGAATAGGTCTCCATTGGTTTTCTTTTCTTGGTACCAGGAAAAGTCTGGAGTAGAATCCTTGTCCTTGTTCCATAGACGGTACCTTTTCTATAGCTCTCATCCTTAGTAAGTGGTTGATTTGTCCTAGAGCGTTTGTTTTTTGGTTTGGTGGTAGGTTTGGCATTCCTCTCTTTCTTGGTAGAGTATGGAAGTGAAACCTGTAGCCTTTGTCTATTGTCTGTAAAATCCATTTGTCTCCTGTAATGTAATGCCAGTTTACTGAAAATAAGGCTACCTTTCCGCCTAAGGGTGCTTCAAGTTGTTCCCTGGTAGGTGGTATCAGAGCCAAGTCATTGTGATTGCCCTGTGGAAGTGGTAGTAGCTGGATCTGTGGCAGTACTTCTCTGGTTGTTAGGCTGCCACTGACGTCCCCTGTAGGCACCTCTGGATTGACCTCTGCCTCTTGGGCGCCTATTTCTGCCTCTCTGTGCTCTGGAGGTTTCTGGAAAGGACCAATTCTTCGAAGGCCAATTTCTACTAAACCTCGGAGGCTGGACCTGTAGGAAATCCTTGACTGTTTGGACAGATTTTGCTTTTTCTTCCACCTTCTTTAACACTTGCTGTGCAGGGGAGCCAAACAAACTTTGTTTCTCCATGGGAGCATCTAGGAGCTTTGACTTTACATGGTCTGGTAAGGATTGCTCTTTTAACCATGCATGCCTTCTGATCACTGTACCAGTCATAGCTGATCTAAAGGAAGCCTCCAGTGCATCATAGCCGCATTTTAAGGAATGATTACTGACCTGCTGAGTGTTATGTACCAAATCCTGAAGGGACTTACGGTCTATAGGTTCAGGAGAGGACAGTTTTTTATTTAGCTGATCTAACAAAAATTCCTGATACTGAATCATGTGGAATTGACAGTTTAAGGCCCTAGCCGAAAGAGTAGCAGAAGTATAAACTTTTTTACCCCATCTCTCTAATGCTCTAGATTCTCTTTCAGAGGGGAGGGTTTTTTTGGCAGAGGCAGCTGCTACAGCTTTGGGGCCCTGTGAAATAGCTTCAGGATCTGCAATAGGAGCCTTATACAAGTGATAGTGTGTGTCCGGGACCCTGTAGTATCTGTCGGGCTTAGTAGGGGCCGGGCGAAGAGAGTCAGGGGCAGTACAAGCATCATTAAATGCATCATCCACAACTGTTAGTACTGGAGGAATAGCTAAAGGCCTATGCTGTGGTAAATGTAAAAAGGTCCTTAGCCTTTTCCTTGAATCTGAAAAATCCTGGCCCTGCCATTGAAAATGCTCTCTCATAGCATGCAAGGTTTCCCCAAAAGAAAATTCCTCAGGAGGAGAGGCAGAAGGAATGGAGTCTTCTGCATCAGAGTCCTCATATGGAGAATAAGGGCCTTCTGGAGGATTTGAATCTTCTGAATCATCCGAGGAATAATCTGTTGAAACTGGCTCAGGGGGCTCTGCTCTAGGCCTCTTCTCTGGAGGGGGATGAGAGGCCCTGTCAGGGTGAGGTTGGGATCCCCTGATCAAAGAAATGAGATCCTCTGCCAGGCTGAGCATTTGGGAACTAGAGGTAGGCCTGTGTGAGGGGGTTTTAGCAGGCAAGGCCTTAGAAGATTTAGCTGCTTTAGCCCTAGAAAAAGCCTTGATAGACATAGATGCAGGGGGCCTAGCAGCTCCACGTGCAGGAGTAGATATGTCTAAAGGAATAGTATCTGATAAATCCTGAGAACCTACAACAGCAGGTGGAATTTCAGTAGCAGATTCAGCCAAGCTGTGTGAGGCCTTGGCTATAGGAGGCATGCTTTCGGCCGAAGGAAGAACCGTGGACTCGGTTTCAGCCGAAACCGAGACACTCGCGGTTGGCTTAACCGTGGTTTCGGCCGAAACCACGGACCGCGAAATGTCGGTCCTTTCACGCTTTTAGCTTATTCTGAAGTCGGTGTCTCTGACGGCATGTTGTAAGCAAAAGCGGGCCAAAACTCCGCAAACTCCGACCGACGCCTAAGTGTCCGTCGGTTGAAGGAAGCACAGGCTAGACAAGCTGCTACGTCGTGGTCTGGGCCTAAGCAAGGAAGGCAGTAAGAGTGGAAATCCTTATGAGGTATTTGTTTCCCACAAGTTAAACAGTTATTTACTTTTTCTGACATCGGCTGAGGCAAGAAAGAGTCCCCAACGGGGTACTTAGCTTTTTAGAAGTCTTCGGTAGTAGTAATCTCTGGTTCTGACCGACCGGCACTTGCGAACAGCTTCTGCTTCGGGCACCGCGCGGCAAGAAAGACTGAGGAAAATGGCGTCGGCTGATGCCTTTATACCCAATTGACAGCAGCTATGACGTCGGGTGAAGTGCGACATCAGCCGAGGCCAGACCCAGACCTTGGAATCCGGCCGACCGAAGGGCTGCCTGAGGCAGGACAACCCATATGTTAGGACTGCAGATGCATCCTTGAAGGACATCGGTGGAACCAAAATTTGCTCCGTCTCTGGAGACCAAATCTAATTTGTAATGTGAAACAAAGGTATGAGGAGAGGCCCATGTGGCTGCTGCACAATTAGTGTCTATTGGAAGTCTAGCTTGAAAAGCTGTAGATGTAGCTAGAGCTCTGGTAGAATGGGCTTTTGGGTTAGAAACCAACTCTTTGCCTCTGAGCTGATAAATGTAAGTGATCACAGAAGACAGCCACCTAGATAAAGTTACCTTAGAAACTGGAAGGCCTTTCCTGTTCTCTGCATAGGATAGAAATAGTTGATCAGATTTCCTAAAAATTTTTGTCTTATCCAGATAATATCTGAGCTGGCGGTGAACACCGAGATAATGTAACTTTTGTTCAGCTCTATCAGAATAGTTTGGAAAAAATACTGGAAGATCAATGGATTGATTTAGGTTAGTTTGTGATGCCACCTTTGGTAAAAAAGACGGATTACTTCTTAGGGATTCCCTGTCTTTGTGGAATATTAGATAGGGAGGGCGAACACAGAGAGCATGAAGCTCAGATACTCTTCTGGCAGATGTAATGGCAACTAGAAAAAGTGTCTTCCAAGAAAGCAATTTCAAAGAACAGGCAGCTGCAGGTTCGAACGGGGGAAGAATCAAGGATGTTAAAATTAAATTTAGATCCCACTGTGGTGGGGGGTCTCTAATCGGAGGTTTCAATAAAAAGATACCTCGAAGGAATGCCTTGCAAAGTTTATGTGACAATGTTGTGGTCCAAAAAGCCTATATGAAAATTTGAAATGGCTGCCAGTTGAACTTTCACTGTGGAAGAAGAGGATCCTGAATGAAAAACGTCAGCTAGGAAGTCCAATACCGAATGAATTGGAGCAGTATAGGGGTCTATGTTCCTAGCTTTTGCCCAGAAAGAGAAATGTCGCCATTTACTAGTGTAAATCTTTCTGGTAGAAGATTTTAGGGAAGCTACTATGATATCCCGTACAGGATTAGAAATCATAGGAAGCCTGGCTAAGGATGGAAGTGGAGCAACCAAGCAGTGAGGTTGAGAGAGGGTATGGATTGGTGCAGCTGACCCGACTGGTGGGTCAGAAGATCTGGAACTGGGTCCAGATGCCATGGCTGTACCAAGAGGTAATGATGTAGGAACGGAAACCATATCTGTCGATGCCAATAAGAGGCAATGAGAATCAACTTGGCTCTCAAAGTGGTTGCTTTCTGAATTAGCTGAGGTATCAGCGGAAAAGGTGGAAAGGCATAAAGAAGTCCCCGGGGCCAATCTTGGGTTAGAGCGTCTCTGGGGGGATGGCCTGGAAGGGGGAAGAGAGAAGAAGTCTGGGCATTTGCTGTTTTGAGGTGTAGCGAAAAGGTCGCAGCAAGGAAGACCCCACTTCTGAAAAATCTCTTCTGTCACTGACTGAGAGACCACTCGTGAGGCATGAGAATAGCTCTGCTCAATCTGTCCGCTATGATGTTGGATTTCCCGGGGATGTGCGTTGCTATCAGAAACCGGTGAGAGGAGATTGCCCATTGCCAAAGTCTGACAGCCTCTCGACACAGTGGATAGGACTCGGTTCCGCCCTGTTTGTTTATATACCACACTACGGACATATTGTCTGTTTGGACTGCAATAGTTCCCATGGGAAGAGAGTCGTTGAGGGCTTGCAACATTAAAAGCACTGCTCTCATCTCCAGAACATTTATGTGCAGATGGTACTCGAAAGGTTGCCAAGTGCCATGGACCATTCTGCCCTGAAAATGCTCCCCCCACCCGATCAGGGAGGCGTCCGATGTAACCGTGGCAACCGGGGCAAGAGGAACAAAAGGTCTGCCTTGATGGATTTGAGGGGATGATATCCACCAGTCAGATGTCTTTTGCAAGTTGGAGTTACTATGATCTCGTGACGCATGGGAAGTTGTTCAAAGGACCATTGGGTGAATAGCATCCATTGTAGAAGCCGCATGTAAAAGCGGGCGAGGGGAAGAAGTGTTATGGCAGCCGCCATAAGACCCAGTACTTTCAGCGCAAATCTGGCCTGAATTTTGTTGCTGAATAGAATCACTTGGATGCGTCTTTGAATGTCCAAGATCCTTTGGTCTGTCAACCTTGCTGAAAGTTGTACGGTGTCCAATCTTGTGCCTATAAAAGTAATATATTGACAAGGCGACAAGGCAGATTTTTCTAAATTTATAGAAATTCCTAGCCCTCTGCAAGTGTGAATGGTGTAATTTCTGGCTTGGAGAAGCTGATGCCTGGTGGTGGCAGTGAGGAGCCAGTCGTCTAGATATGGAAACACCTGGAATCCTTGACGTCTCAGGTGAGCCGTAACCACTGCCATGCATTTGGTGAACACTCTGGGGGCTGTAGTGAGTCCAAATGGCAGGGCTCTGAATTGGAAGTGACTGGTCCCCAGCCGGAAGCGGAGAAATCTTCTGGAGCGTCTGAGAATTTTTATGTGGTAGTACGCATCCTGAAGATCCATCGAGCACATCCAATTGTCCTTGCCCAGAAAGGGCAGAATGGACTGAAGCGTGACCATCCGGAATCTTGATTTCTTTACAAACTTGTTGAGTTTGCTGAGATCTAATATTGGTCTCCAGTCTCCTGTCTTTTTTGGAACTAAAAAGAACCTGGAGTAGATTCCGGATCCTATTTGGTCTGCTGGGACTGGCTGGATGGCTCTTTTTACTAGCAGTTTTGGTATTTCTAGTACTGCTAATTCCCTTAGACCGGGTGGAACGTCTGGAAGGGTTCCCTTTTGTTGAATTGGGGTTTAAATAAAGGGAATTTTGTAACCCTCTGATATAACTGACTATACCCATTTGTCTTGAGAAAGGGAAAGCCAGGCTATTGGGTACAGCGACAGTTTTCCCCCCGACTGCCTCCAAAGGTGGACAATCGGGCAACATCTCAGGGATGCTGGAAGGGTTTGTCAGAAAGAGGCTCTCTGCTACCCTGATTCTGCGGGACCACCTCTGCCCCTAGGGTGGCGTCTATTATTGTTACCCCCTCTGCCTCTGGGGGTAAACTGACTTCGTGCATCAGGCGTGACTCCTTGAGATTTGCGGAAGCACATTTTCCCTCCCTTCTGTCCTTTGGGGTAAGGTCTAGAAGGGGTGGAGAAATGGACTCCTACGGCAGAAAGAGTCTTGCCAACTTGTTCGCATCTAGTCAAAGCGTCTTTCACTTGAGGACCGAACAAGGTCGAGCCATCAAAGGGGGAGTTTGTGACAGACACCTTGAAGGGGTCTGCAAAATTACAAAGGTGCATCCAGGATTGATGTCTTAAAGCCACTCCTGTGCCTGCGGCCCTACTCACTCCATCGGCTGCATAAGAAATGAGCCGCATGGAGGAGTTAGCAATGGAGTTAAGGATTCCTAGCTGTGAGCTAATCTTATCCTGAGACCCAGCAGCTGACGGATCCTGTAAAACTTCTCCCAACTCTTTAAGAACATCTCTTTGAAGGCGGGTGAAGTGGCATAGGTAGTTCAGCGATCTCATAGCAAAAGTCGCTGAAGAAAAAATCCGCTTACCGTACCTGTCCATAGTCCTAGAATCTTTATTAGGAGGTTGGACAGGTACTGAAGGATCAGCTAATTCCTTCTTGGTGGCAGCAGCCACCACCATGGCATCAACTGGGACACCCTTTGTCAAATATTGTCTATCTTGTGGGGCAGTAATAAATTTTGAAGGTCTCCTAGGGATAGGTTCCACCGAATCTGGAGCCATCCACACCTTCCGAGCCACTACCTCCATGAGAGGGTCGAAAGGCGGAGACACCCAGGAGGTGGAGGGTCGAGATCCGAACGCCTCCAGGTATACTGACTCGTCCTCGGAGGGATTAAGGGAGGGCCAGTTCCCCCTCTGTTTAAGGATTTCAAGGATGTCTGAAAATGAGACATCCTCAGAGGAGGACCTTGGGGATCCCTTCGACTCATTCAAGTCAGTATCTGATGTAATAGACTCAGGGGAGTCTAAATGTTTCCTCTTACATGTCCTCTTACGCGGGGATTCTCCTGATGGATCAGGAGAAGCCTTGGAAGAAGAAGATATTCCCAATGGGGAAACCTGAGGCATTGGATCTCTGGGTCCGGGAGCAAGAGAGTGGGAAGAGACGTCAGCAGGCACTGTAGAGGGAGGAGCTGATGGAACTGTCCATTGACTAAGCCCAGGGGCTAGTACACTCCTCATCACCTCGAAGGCTCCCCGTCAGAGAGACCAGAAAGTTCCCTCTCCGAAGAGATAGGAACCCCAGGCCTCACCGAGAGGGAAGGCTCCGAGGCAGATGTCGGGGCCGAGCTCACCAACGCCGAAGCACCGAGAGGGAGAATGGGGTCAAACAAGGGTCCGATGCCACTCGCCCCCTCGGAGCCGACGAGAGAGACTAGACGCCCGGATCCCTCCAATGAAGGTCTCAAGGAGGAAATCGGAGCAGAGGACGACGGAGCCGAAAGGGGTGGTATCGGCTCCAAAGTCACAACGGTACCGGTTCCAAGGAGCTCCGGAGAGTCGGAGGAGGAATGCTCGGTGGATGTGATATAGCTACAGTCTGTTGAGATGGGCTATGGAGTATTTTGGCCAATGCCTGAGACTTTAATAGTCTACTCACCACTCTCTCAAGGTCGTGATCAGATAGCCTGGATGACTGAGAAGATCGGCTCCGATGGCTCCGCTCCGAGAGCAAAGGTGATCTCGGAGCCGAATGTATGGATTCCACTGAAGGGGATCGAGATCTCTTTTTTGAGATCAATGGAGCCATCGGAGCCGAAGATACGTCGGCTCCAGCCGGAGCAGACACCGAGTGTCTGGATCTGGTAGTATCGGCGCCGGATGGAGCCGATACTGAGACTGGCATGGAAAGATCGGCTCTGGCCGGAGCCGATCTCGAGCCTGGTGAGGAAGGACCTGAAGCAGACGGCTTAGAAGCTTGAGCCGAAGGCTTAACAGGTTTCAAGGGCTTACCCGGCACTGACTTAGTCGGGGAGCTCTCAGGCTTTAATAAGCCCCTTAATATGAGTTTATTTTTTCGTTCCTGCAAGACTCTTGGGCTGAAAGCATGACAGATAGCACAGGAGTCCTGCAGGTGCGAAGATCCCAGGCAAACACAAGAAGTGTGACGGTCTGTCAGAGACATCTTCTGACAGCACGAGTCACACTTCTTGAAGCCTGAGACCTTAGTGTCCTTCGACATATCTGTGTCTATGAACAACAGTAACACAATCACACACAAACACTCAATCCAACAAATTAAATTAAATTAAATTAACCAGGGAAAACAGTCACACACAAACAATCCCTGACAGGAAAAAATTTAGGGTGGGGAAGGCCTAAGGCCCGACTAGGGACAAGGGAATATTTAGTCAAAAAGAAGGGAACACTGACAGGAATAGGGCTAAGGTGAGTCGATAATTAACAACAATATATATATATATATATATATATATATATATATATATATATATAAAAATAAAGGGGGGTAGACGAAAAGTCTCTGAAAAGTTCACTTACCAAGAGCTGGTAAAAGAAGGCACCTCGTTAGCGAAGCGGCAAACGAGATCTGAGTAATCTCCACCTTGCATCATGGGATATAGGGTTGCCTCGAACTGGTAAAATTAGCTCTCGAGCTTAGCAAGTGCCGAGTCGGAGCCGAGGATCGGCTCCGAACCCATGCAGGAAGAATGAAGGCGAGATTCACAACTTTATATCAAAGCATTAATTATACTTGTGAAACATGACAGCACAAGAAAATCTGGAAACATTGGACTTCTTCAAAATTTGTTTGCAGAGTGGGGGACTCAAGTATATGCCCTACTTCATGTCATTAATGTTCGGAAAAATGCTTTGGGGAGGAAAGAGAGGGGAGGACGTTAAAAAGAAGTTATGTTCTTACCATAACGTTCCATGTGGAGTGTTCATCTCGCCTTTGTTCTTACACACGGGGTTCGGAGCCGATCCTCGGCTCTGAGTCGACCGCATAGCAAAGCTCTGCATCTTAAAGAAGCTCGAGACCAGGCTATATCCCGCAATCCTCCCTGCCATTACTCAGATCTAGTTTGCAAGCAAACCAGACCAACAATAAACCTGAGGTGCTAAGGCTACAAACCGCCACAAAAATTCAGAGACACTATCTCACTGATAAATTAACTAAAAGGTAACGAAATATACCCCATGAGGTAAGAGGCAATATACCTGGAAGAGGTAAAGACATGTGGACCAGACTCTAGTCCTACTCGTTCTTCCAAACACGTGAGGGAGGGAAGGGGGGGAATGTAAAAACAAAGGAGAGATGAACACTCCACATGGAACGTTATGGTAAGAACATAACTTCTTTATGTGAGAGTATTCAATCTCGCCGTTTGTTCTTACGCACGGGTAGCGTCCCTAGCTCCGTCACCCAGAGTGACTCATGGAAGAACGTTCCTGAGCACAGTGGAACCAAAAGATGACCTGTCTTTGGAGGCTTTGTCCACTCTATAATGAGCGATGAAAGTACGTGGTTTAGACCACGTGCCTGCTGCACAAATCGTGTCCAAAGGCAGGCGAGCTGCATGAGCCAAGGAAGTGGAAACGGATCTAGTAGAATGGCCCTTAGGTTTGGTGGGCAAGGCCTGATTCGACTTAGAATACACAAAAGCTATACAATCAGTAAGCCATTTAGAAAGCGTACGTTTTGTGACTGCCATGCCCTTTTTATTGTCTGCAAATGCAACAAAAAGTTGATCTGTTTTTCTGTAATCCTTAGTCCTGTCCAAATAAAATCTTAGCTGTCTGTGGACATTTAACTTGTGCAGCATATATTCCAACTTGCTGGTATGGTTTTTGAAGAAAGTAGGGAGTTCAATAGACTGATTAATATTTACGACAGAACATACCTTAGGAAGGAAAGACGGGTTTGTTCGTGAGGAAACTATCTGGGTGGAAAATTAAGTAAGGTGGTTTAACTGACAGTGCTTGCAGCTCTGACACTCTCCGAGCTGAAGTAATCGCTACAAGAAAAAGTTTTCCACGACAAAAACTTCAGGAGGCAAGAAGAGGCTGGTTCGAAGGGTGGCAACATTAGTTGTGACAATAATAAATTTAAATTCCATGGGAATAAAGGGTCTCTGACGGGCGGTTGAAGATGAAAGGAATCTTTCATAAAAGCCTTACAAAGCCTGTGGGACATAATAGAAGAACCGTCCTCACCAACATGGAAGTTGGATATGGCCGCCAACTGTACTCTTAGTGTGGAAGTAGAGGCTCCTTCGTGGAAAAGGATGGATAGAAATTCTAGAACTTTATGTAAAGGAGCAACCAGGGGGTCCAAGTGCTGGCTAGATACCCAGTACACAAAGCGTTTCCATTTACTCCTGTAGAGTTTTGTAGTGGAAGCCTTATGAGAGGCAACCAAAATGCGTTTAACTGCCGGAGAAAGTATATCAGACCTGGCAAGGCGGGGAAGTGGAGCAGCCATGCTGCTAGTTTGAGGGATAGAAGAGACGGGTGAGGAACTCCCGATGAATGTGTCAGTAGATCTGGTACTGGGTCCAGGATCCACGGTTCCTCTGTTTGATGGGCTCGAAAAAAGGGGAACCATATCTGTCGAGGCCAGAATGGGGCTATGAGTATAATTGTCCTTTCCAGGTTCATGGCTTTCTGAAAAAATTTGGGAATCAAGGGGGTAGGTGGAAATGCATATAGGAGACCCGGGGGCCAATCGTGTATCAGTGCGTCCCTGGGGACATCCCCTGGAGGGGCTAGAAGGGCAAAATAGCTTCTGCATTTGGTATTCATTGGGGAGGCGAATAGATCGCAGCAAGGCTGGCCCCATTTGCGGAAAATTCTTTCCGCCACCTGTAGTTTGAGGGACCACTCGTGAGGTAACAGGATGGCTCTGCTCAATCTGTCCGCAATGACGCTGGATGACCCCGGGATGTGCGTTGCTATCAGAAAGCGACCCGTGGACTCTGCCCATTGCCAAATTCTCATGGCCTCTCTGCATAATGGGTAAGATCTGGTTCCCCCTTGTTTGTTTATGTACCAGACCACAGACATGTTGTCTGTCTGAACTGCTACTGTTCCTAGAGGTAGGAGGGTTTGAAAGTGTTGCAACGCCAAGAACACTGCCCTCATTTCCAGAACATTTATGTGCAGGTTGTACTCCATGTTGGACCATTCCCCTTGGACTGTTCTTCCCTGAAAAAGTCCCCCCCACCCAATCAGAGAAGCGTCCGTGGTTATCGTGGCCGTCTGATTCGGTAGAACAAATGGACGACCCATAGTGAGATCCTGACTGAACACCCACCATGAGAGGTCTCGCTTGCAAGAATCTGTTATCAGAATCTCGTGCGTTAGGGGTAACTGCTGGAACGACCACTGCGTGAACAGCAGCCATTGGAGGAGCCTCATGTGCAATCTCCCCATAGGAACTGCAATCAGGGACGCTGCCATGAGTCCCAAAACCTTCAATACCAATTTGGCCGGGGCCTTCCTGCATTGCAGTAGAAGAACCACCTGTTCCTTGAGGGATGAAGCCCTTACTCGAGGGAGCTTTACCAGTGTTAAGCGCGTATCTAAGTCTGCTCCGATGAATGAAATATGCTGTGAGGGCAATAGGGCAGACTTTTCGAAGTTTATGGAAATCCCTAGGTGGGAACAAAGGTTGACTGTATAGTCTCTGGTTTGTATGAGTCGACGCTCGGTGGTGGCAGTGAGGAGCCAGTTGTCCAGATAGGGAAACACCCGGAATCCTAGACATCTCAAGTGAAACACTACCACTGCCATGCATTTGGTGAATACCCTGGGGGTTGAGGTGAGGCCAAAGGGCAGGGCTCGAAATTGAAAATGACTGTCTCCCAGCCGGAAGCGCAGGTGATCTCTGGACGGTCTGGCCATCTTGATGTGGTAGTACGCGTCCTTGAGATCTATCGAGCACATCCAGTCGTCCTTCTGCAAAAATGGAAGGATCGATTGAAGCGTGACCATCCGGAACTTTTCCTTCTTCACGAAGGTATTGAGATTGCTGAGATCCAAAATGGGTCTCCAGTCCCCTGTCTTTTTTGGAACTAAAAAGAACCTTGAGTAAGTTCCGGATCCTTTTTGGTCCACCGGGACTGGCTGAATGACTCTTGAGCAGCTTTGAAATTTCTATTGCTGCTGGGCCTCGCAGACGGGGTGGCACATCTGGAAACCTTCTTTGTTGGGGTGGAGTTGACATGATGCTTTTTACCCAGGAGTCTGAAGTGAGAGTTTGCCAGGCCTGTGGGTATAAAGCCAAGCGACCCCCGACTGCCTACAGAGCAGGACAGTCGGGGCTCCATTCAGAAGTGCTGGAAAGGCTTACCAGGGATAGGATCCCTGTCGCCTTGGTTCTGCGGACCCCCTCTGCCGCCGGGGCGACGTCTTCCATGTCTGCCCCCCCCCTCTGCCTCGGGGGGTCACTCTGTGTGGCCTGGAAAGATCCCAGAGTTTTACAGAACCACATTTTTCCGCCTCGTTGCCCTTTGGAGTACGGTCTAGATGGAACGGAAAAACGGACTCCGACAGCAGACAGAGTCTTTCCTCCTTGCTCACACAGAGTTAATGTCTGTCTCACTTTGGGCCCAAAAAGAGTGGCACCATCAAAGGGGGCGTTGGCGAAGGAAGACTTGAAGGCTTCCGCAAATGAGCACAGCTGCATCCTGGATTGTCTTCGTAGAGCAATCGCTGAAGCTGCGGCTCTACTCGACCCTTCAGCCGCATACGAGATGAGCCTCATGGACGAGTTCACTATGGAGGTAAGGGTGTTAAGCTGTGTTGTTACTTTATCTGAAACAGCAGCATCTGTGTTACCCTGGAGGGTATCTCCCAGCTCCTTGATGAGATCCCTCTGTAGACGTGTAAAATGTGTCAAATAGTTTAGCGAATGCATGGAAAAAGTCGCTGAACTAAAACGCTTCCGTATCTGTCCATAGTCCTAGAATCCTTATTAGGAGGATGAACAGAAGAGGAAGACTCAGACATCTCCTTTTTAGGGGCTGCAGCCACCACCATAGCGTCAACCGGGACTCCTTTGGTGAGATAAGTCTTGTCCTGGGGAGCAGTAATAAATTTGCTTGGTTTTCGAGGGACCGGTTCCACTGTGTCTAGTGTCTCCCACGCCCTTCGAGCAATCAAATCCATTAATTCATCGAAGGGTGGAGTAACCCAGGAGGTAGAAGATTGAGCACCAAAAACCTTCAGCAACACCGACTCGTCCTCAGTGGGGGCTAGGGACTGCCAATTACCCCCTGTTTTAAAATCTCCAAGATGTCCGCAAATGAGACATCCTCGGAGGGGGATTTTGGGGACCCCTCTGACTCATCCAAGTCAGTGTCAGAAGTTAAAGATTCCTGCGGGGAATCTAAGTGCCTCCTCTTGCACAATCTTTTTCTCGGAACCTCATTGGAGGGGGATTCCGGTGAGGCCTGCGAGGAACAGGGGGCACCCTCTGGGGGTGGCTGAGACAATGGTGCTCCACGCTTTGGATATGTTGTGGGAACAGAGCGGCTCCTTAGGGGAGGGAGAAGACGCCTCCGATGAAGTGGTTGTCTGTGTAGACAAAACCTTCCTCATAAGGTCAAAAACCCCTGAACCTTGGGTCGAGGACTCCCCCGGTTCCGAAGAACATGAAAGAATCCCAGACACGGGGCCCATGGGTCTCGACCCCGAGGACGGAGCAGAGCCAATCTGCGCCGAGGCCCCGAGAGGGAGAGTCGGCACCGAAAGGTCAGTACGACTCTCGGTCCCGGAACCAAGGAGAGATAGTCGACTCCGCGACTCACCTATAGGTTCCGAAGGAGTCAAGGTCAATGGTGTCGATCGTGCAATGGACGGTTTCGGCACCGAGGGCTCCACTATCATCGGCTCATCCTCTTCTGGCTCCGAAGACTGGATGGGTCTCGATGGAGGACCTGTTGGAGATAAGGGAAGGCCTTTTAGTTTCGACACCAATTGGGAGGAAACTGCAATCAACTTGGAAAGGGCCGTGTTCTCCATAAGTTTCTGCATGACACGATCCACATCAGTATCGGATAACGGTCTGGAAGATCGGGTCGAAGGTGCCGAAGATGGCACCGACCGAAGAATGGAAGGTGGCGGTAGCTCCGACACAGGTTCCAAGACCTGGGGCTCAGTGAAAGATAAACGTTCGACGCTCGGCCCCGAAGTCTGTGGAACCGGCGAACGAACTTTAGAAGATGAACTCGGAGCCGATGACATGGGCTCTGACATCTTCGACCCCTTTGAGGGCTTAGAAGCCTGGTCAGACTTGTCCAAAGCCTCCTGGAAAGCAGGCTTAACAAGTCCCCTGTCTAAGTTTCCTGCGTCTATCTGTCATGACCCTCCCACTGAAGGAATGGCATATAGAGCAATCCTCTTGCAAGTGGAGAGGGCCAAGACAGTAGACGCAGGAAGTGTGGTTGTCAGTGATGGACATTTTCTGACCACACTGACACCTTTTAAAACCAGACTTGGCTTTCTCAGACATAAACAAAAAACACTTTACTGTAAAAAGAGAAATTTAAACACCAGCTATAATTAGAGGAAAATATATATATATATATATATATATAGCTATAGGCTATAGAGGTAGGCCCCAAAGGGAAACCTATAAAAAAACTAACTACACTACACACACAGACTATAGTAAGGTTAGAAACTAAATTCTCAATAACTATAAGAACTATAAGAACTTTTAAACAAAATAATAACTATCTTATCTGTCAATAACAAGTTTTCTCTGGTCCGAGCTCTCTTATCGATGTGACCCGTTGCAGCAGCAAACTAGATCTGAGTAATGGCAGGGATGATTGTGGGATATAGCCTGGTCTCGAGCTTCTCTAAGATGCAGAGCTTTGCTATGCGGCCGACTCTGAGCCGAGGATCGGCTCCGAACCCCGTGTGCAAGAACAAACGGCGAGATTGAACACTCTCACATCTGTAAGTAAAGAAAAATTACAGTTCTAAACACTTACCATAAATGTAGACAGAGTGCATTCACTGCTGCAGTCATCACACTAGGGTTATCTGCCTGCAGGTAGCTCTCAGTCGGCCCGAATACCAGAGACTTAGTATTTCTGCATCTGTTGCTGTCGTTTCAGTACTGACATCAGGTCGTCAGGTGTATAAAAACAGGCAGCTGATGCCATTACATCAGTTTTTCCTGCCCCAAATGTCAGGAGCCCCCCAAAATAGGGAGCAAAGTTATGGTGGCAAAACACCGCCAGTAAAAAGTAAATACCAATAATCCAGTAAGGGGTGAGTAATAACAGAGAGGAGAGAGACAGAGACAAGGGGGCTGGAGGGTGTGAAACCAGGACTGCAACACTGAATACACTCTAAAATCTACATTTATGGTAGGTGTACACAACTGTACTGTTCTTCATGTTTCACTGTTGCAGTCATCACACTTGGGTTGATTACCAAAGCTGAAGAAAGGGTGGAGGCACTCAAGAATAGTTGGGGCTGTCTAGTATGCCCTGCAGGACTGCTGTTGCAAAACCAACCCTGGATTTGGAAAACACAGGTAGGTGGTAATGCTTGGTGAAGGTGTGTACAGAACTCCACGTAGCAGTTTTCAGAATGTTCCTGGTAGGGACTCCCCTGAGGTATGCTGTAGAGGTAGAAGTTGCCCTAGTGCAATGCGTTCTGACCCCAAGAGGTTTGTTTCCCATGCTGTTTGTAGCAGAAATGGATACAGTGCGCTATCCATTTGGAAATAGTTTTGAAATGGCCTTGCCTTCTGCCCCTGGTGCAAATTGACAGTAACTGGTCAGATATCCTGAAGGCTTTAGTCCTGTCCAGGTAGAATCTGAGCTGCCCGTGCACATCCAAGGAGTGCAGGATCCTTTCCCCTTTATTTTGAGGATTAGGAAAGAAAGTTGGCAAATGGATAGATTGGTTGAGAGCTACACTGGACAGCACTTTTGGCATAAAGGAAGGGTTAAGTCCCGAGGGAGACCCTGTCAACATGAAAAACAATGAATGGTTCCACAGCAAAGTGCTTGTAGCTCAGACACTCTTCTAGCTGAGTTGATGGCCAGAAGCAAGGCTGTTTTCCAAGAAGGAATTTTAACTCTGCTGATGCTGCAGGCTCAAAGGGGGTAGCGTAAGGTTTTCCAGTATAAAGTTAAGGTCTCAGGCAGGGGTGGGTGCTCTCATTGGTGGCCTTAGGTTGTTTGTCCCACTCATGAACTGCTGGATGAGGGGGTGAGAGAAGAGAGGTGGCTTAGTGTTGTAATGAGCCGAAATGGCCGAG
Organism: Protopterus annectens; assembly: GCF_019279795.1. Classification (NCBI taxonomy): domain Eukaryota; kingdom Metazoa; phylum Chordata; order Ceratodontiformes; family Protopteridae; genus Protopterus; species Protopterus annectens. The sequence goes on from NC_056727.1 coordinate 554,820,070, forward strand.
GCATGGATCTTAATGGAGGAGAAGGATAAGCCTCTGTGGAGTAGATCTGCTAGGTAATCCAGGATTAGAGGTAAGGAGGGCAGTACTGTGTCCTCTCCTTTAGACTGAATCCAGTAACAATACCTTTTCCACTTAACAGCATAGGATTTCCTTGTACTGGGTCTTTTGGCTTCAAGAATGATATCCAGCACCTGCTTGCTTAGGCTGGTCATTGGGGGAGAATTCAAGGAATAAGCCAGGATGCAAGATTCAGGGTTTGCAGTTGCAGAATCTGTCCCTCCTGCTGGGTGAGGAGGGCTGGGATCTGGGGTAGGTGCCCGGCTGGCACTGGTGACAGGCTGCACAGTAGTGGTTACCAGTGCTGGCATGGCCAGTCCGGGGCAATCAGGATTGCCCTTGGTTTGCCCTGTCTTATCTTGAGTAATATTCTTGTGAGAAGCGGCAGAGGGGGAAATGCACAGATTGAGAGGTTTACCCACTGGAAGGATAGGGCATCCACTTTCCAGGCCTTGCTGTGAGGTGTCCTGGTGCAGAATTTGCTGAGCTCGTGATTGTAAGGGGAGGCAAAATAGTCCACTTCTGGGGTCCCCCATTTCAGGGTTGCTGAAGGTGCTGCGGTCTAACTGCCACTCATGTGGGTCTAGCAGATTTCTGCTTAAGTCTGTCAGAGAGTTTTCTTTGTCTGGCAGGAATTGAGCTTGCAGATGAATCTGCATATCCAAGGTCATGTTCCACTGGGCCATGGCTAGCCTGCAGAGTGGGTAAGAGTGGCTTCCCCCCTGCTTGTCGATGTACCACATAACTGTGGTGGTGTCTGTTTTTATTAGCAGGGGTCCTGGTGAGAGTACGGATTTGAAAGCTGTCAGAGCGTGCTGAACAGCTAGCATCTCTTTTTGGTTGATGTGCAGATGAATTTAACTTCGGCTCCAGTGGCCCTGAATGCACTTGTCCACATGTGCCTCCCCCAGGCATAGTCTGATGCATTTGTAGTTAGGGTCTGGGCAGCGTGGGGTTGAGTAAAGGGAAGTCCCTTGTTGTGGCTGCATGCTGCTGCCCACCAAAGAAACTCTGTCCTTAGACAAGGTATGACTGTTTCCAGATCCTGATAATGTTGGCACCAAAGACTTATGTACCATTGAAGTTTCTTCATATGCAGTCTGGCATATGGAATTAGTAGAATGCAAGAGGCCATGAACCCTAGGGCCTGCAGGATTTTCCTTGCAGATAGCTGGGTTCTGGTGGCCATTTAAGTGAAGTAGCCTGTCAGATAGGCTTGTTTTTCTGGAGTGAGGAATGCCATCTGGGATGCTGTGTCTAAGCTTGCTCCCAGGAATACAATCTTTTGACTGGGGACTAGTTTTAATTTCTTTTTGTTGATAGCGTACCCTAGGGAGGTTAGAAGGTTCTTTACAAATGTAAGGTGCTGCAACAGCTTTTCCTGACTGTCTGCTTGAATCAGGCAATCGTCAAAGTACGGGTAAATTTGAATCATTCTCTGTCTGCAAAAGGCAATGGCTGGAGACAGGCATTTTGTGTAGACTCTGGGAGCAGTGGATAAGCCAAAGGGAAGTGCAGAGAACTGATAATGCATAGTTCCTGCCCTGAAATGTAGGTATTTTCTGCACGAGTCCCTGATAAGGATGTGCAGATAGGCTTCTTTTAGGTCTAGGGTGACTAACCAGGCATCTTTGGACAGCATAGGAAGAAGCTGCTGAAGGGTGAGCATTTTGAATTTTGGTACCACCAGGAAGGTGTTTAGAATAGAAAGATCTAGGATTGGGCGCCAAGTGCCCTCTTTTCTGGGTACCAGAAAAAGTCTGGAATAAAACCCTTGACCTATTTCTTCTGCAGGAACAGGATGAATTACCCTTATGAAGAGCAGGGATTGAACTTGGCTTTGTGCCTCTGCCCACTGGTTTGGAGGAAGGTCTGGAAACCCTTTTGGGGGTGGCAGGGAGTGGAAGTAAAATTTGTACCCCTGGGATACAATGTTGAGGACCCATCGGTCTTTGTTGATGGAGGTCCAGTTTTTTTGCATGATGGGCAAGTTTTCCTCCTAGGGGCATGAGCAATTGGGCAGAGGTGAGGAGTGGAGTTGAGAAGTCATTGTGAATTATTTCCGTAAGGGGGTGGCTTAGCACTCCCTGTTTTAGAAGTGGAGGCACTCCATTGCTTAGATCTCTGCATACCCTGAGACTGTAATCTGGGGGGGGGGGTCCGTTTCCCCTGGGTCTAGTTTGAGATGGCCTTGAGAGGGCTGGAAAGGCCCAATGTTTTGAGGGGCAATGCCTACTGAATCTTGGAGGTTGCACATGCAAACAATTTTTGACTGTCTGCATATACTTAGCGTTTTCTTCCATCTGTTTTAGAACCTCTTCTGCTTTGGTGCCAAACAGATTGTCCTAAGGAGCGTCTAGTAATTTTGATTTGACATGGTCTGGTAAAGTCTGTTCCTTAAAGCCAAGCATGCCTTCTCAGTACAGAACCAGTGACTGCTGCCCTGCAAGAAGCTTTTAGGGAGTCAAAGCCACACTGCAAGGTATGGGCATGCTTGCTGACCTGGCTTGCAGAATGCATAAACTCTTGTAATTCTTTATTTTCTGCACAGTCTGTAAAGGTAGATAATTTTTGCTTAATTAGTTCCATAACATGCTACTGGTATTTCAGCATGTGAAACTGGCAATTTAATGCCCTAATGGCGAGGGTTGCAGAGGTGTATACTTTTTTACTCAATTTGTCTAAAGCTCAGGAATCCCTGTCCGAAGGGGGTGGGGTTTATTAGCTGTAGTTGCTTTTATACCTTTAGGCCCCTGGGAAATAACTTCTGGATCAGCAGTAGGATTTTTGAAAATAAATTTGAGAGAGTCAGGGATTCAGTAGTACCCGTCTGGTTTCCTTGGAGCAGGGGCTAAAGTATCAGGAGTTAGACTGGATTCCATAAAGACATCATCCACAACATCCAGAACAGGAGGGACATCTAAAAATTCTCAGAGTCTCTTTTTGATAGAGGATAATCCCGGTACTCCCAGTGGAAATGCTCTAAGTATGAAGGGTTTCACCAAAAGAAAATTCCTCTGGAGGAGAAGCAGAGAGAATGGATTCCTCTGCATCTGAATCCTCAAAAGCAGATGAAGGCATGCCTTCAATCAGAAACCTCAGAGTCGTCGAATTCTTGGTCAGTTAAAGCTGCTGGGGACAGGTCTCTCTCTTAGAACGGGAAGGCTGGCTTCGCGTAATCAGCATAATCAGGTCTTCTGCCATTTTAAGCATTTGATTTTGTGGCAAGAAAGTAGGTGCTTGAGTTTGGGTCATCGTTTTTTTTAGGCTTAGCTCGTATTCTTGGCCTTAGAAATTCAGTAGTTTTAGACAGAACTAAAGATGCAAAAGAAGTTGTCGGTTTGTGTCGAATATCGGTAATGTGACGAACTTCTTCGGAAGGTGGTGCTTACACAGCAGCACCGGACCCATCCAAGGTAGAGATATCTGCAGGTTCCATAGTTAAAGAAAGTCTCGAGGCATACCGGACTTAGAATGGGTCTCGGTAGTGGCCTGCAAATCCATAGAAGTGGGCATCAGGGGCTGCAAAAGCACCTCACTGAGTACCAGTGAACTGTCTACTAGCTTAACGGAAGCATCGTTGGCAGTTTTGGACCCATGCGGTCTCCCTGTCTTTATCCTTACATTTTTTTTGGAAGATCGGTAGTTGGATGGCTTACCGAAGCCATTTCAGAATACGGAGATAGAGAGTGGAAGTATTTAGTAACAGTAAGGGCCCGACGGGGAATAGTTCGGGCACTGAACAAGGCACAAATCCGACAGCGAGGTATGTAGTTGTCTGGGTCTAAACAGGTGACGTAGTAAGAATGGAAATCTCTGTGTGATATTTGCTTTCCACAGGTGAGACAACTGCTGACTTTTTCTGATATTGGTTAGAGCAAGAAAAAAGGATCCCCAATGGGGTACTTAGCTTTAGAAGACTTCAGGATGATTCAATTTGGAAACGAAAACTCAGGTAGCGGCCGACCGGCACTAGTGCAAACTGCTTCTGCTTTGGGGTCCTCGGCAAGAAAGACTGATGTAATGGCATTGGCTGCCTGTTTTTTATACTCCTGATGACCTGACGTCAGTACTGAAGCGACAGCAACTGATGCAGAAATACTAAGTCTCTGGTATTCGAGCAGACTGAGGGCTACCTGCAGGCAGATAACCCTAGTGTGATGACTGCAACAATGAAACACGAAAAAAGTACAGTTGTGTACACTTACCATAAATATAGATGTTAGAGTGTATTCACTGTTGCAGTCATTACATTTGGGTTATCTGCTTGCAGGAAACCCTCAGTCGGCCTGATTAACAAAGTCTTGGGTCCTGCGTCGCTTGCGGTCTCTTGTGACGTCAGGTCGTTAGGGGTATAAAACACGCAGCCAACGTCATTACATCAGTTTTTCTTGCCCCAGATGTTAGGTGCCCCCCTAATGGGGAGCAATTAAATCTATAAATATACAAGGTTATACCTCAAACAAATAAGCAAATACACCAAAAAGCTTTTAAACATTGAAAAGGAGAGAAGAGGTATAGCCAAACGAAGTCAGGGGGCTGGAGGGAGGGTAACCAGGACTGCAACAGTGAATACACTCAAACATCTACATTTATGGTAAGTGTACACAACTGTATTATGTTCTTCGTGTTTCACTGTTGCAGTCATTACATTTGGGTATATTCCCAAAGCTAAAGATGGGAGGAGGAATTTAGATAGCATTAGGACCAGCTATAAGGCCCTGCAAAACTGCAGTGGCAAAGCCAGCTCTGGATTTAGAGAAAACTGGAAATTGGTAATGCTTGGTGAAAGTATGTACAGAACTCCAGGTAGCAGCTTCTAGGATGTCCATGGTAGGTACGCCTCTGAGAAAGGCTGTAGAGGTAGATACAGCCCTGGTTGAGTGGGATCTGACCCCTTGTGGGATAGGTTTGCATGGTGCTTATAGCAGAAGTGAATGCAATGGCCTATCCATTCGGAGATAGTTTGCTTTGAAATAGCCTTCCCCTCTGTCCCTGCAGCAAATACCACCAGCATTTCTTCAGATTTCCTTTGAGGTTTAGACCTGTCCAAGTAGAATCTAAGTTGCGTGTGCACATCTAAGGAGTGCAGTATCAGTTTCCTTTTGTTCTGTGGATTAGGAAAGAAGGTAGGCAAATGAATGGACTGATTAAAGGCCACACTGGACACCACCTTTGGCATGAAAGAGACTGGTCCTGAGGGACACCCTGTCCACATGAAAGATGATGAAAGGCTCCACTGCCATAAGAGCCTGCAATTCAGATACCCTTCTTGCTGAAGTGATGGCTAAAAGGGAAGCTGTTTTACAATAAAGGAATTTAAAATCTGCAGTAGCAGCTGGATCGAAAGGAGGAAGGGTGAGTTTCTCCAATACAAAGTTAAGGTCCCAGGCTGGAGTTGGAGCTCTCCTGGGTGGTCTTAAATTTCTGGCCCCCCTGAGGAACTGTTTGAGCAGTGGAAGAGAGAAGAGGGGGGGTTATAAAGAGCTGAAATGGCTGAGGCGTGATTTTTTACTGAGGAAAAAAGACAGGCCCCTGTGAAGCATCTCAGTTAAGTATTGTAAAATCTGAAGTAAACTGGGCACTGCTGTGCTCATCCCTTGAGATTGGTTCCAGGCAGAGAATCTTTTTCAGCATAAGATTTTCTAGTACTAGGCATCCTTGCCTCTAAAATGACATCCATCACTGGTTTACTGAGGGATGGTAATGGAGAGTTTAGGTAATTAGCCAGGCTGCTAGGTTCAGTGTTTGAAGCTGAGGGTGCAGAATCTGGTTCTTCTGCTGAGACAGCAGGGTAGGAGTCTGAAGCAGGTGCCATTGGGCCAACAGTGACACACTGCACAGGAGGGGGTAACAGTGTTGGTGTGGCCAGGCTGGTGCAATCAAAATCATCCTTGGTTAGTCTTGTTTGATCTTTAGTAGTACTTTGGAGAGCAGAGGCAGAGGAGGAAAGGCATAAACTGATTGGATCCTCTGTCCTTCAGCTGGAAAAACCTTTTTCCAAGCTTGTCTGTGGGGAGTCCTTGCACAAAATTTTTCCAATTGATAGTTCTGGGGGGGGGGGGGCAAACAGGTCTATATCTGGGCTCCCCCATTTGCTTGTTAACATGTTGAAAATCCTTGGCTCCAGTTTCCACTCATGTGGGTCCATGAGGGTTCTGCTTAGTCCATCTGCCAGTGTATTTAGTTTTCCTGGCAGGAATTGAGCTTGTAGATGTACTTGGTAGCTCAAGGCTGTGTTCCACAATGCCATGGCTAGTCTGCAGAGAGGGTAAGAATGTGTTCACCCTGCTTGTTTATGTACCACATAACATTGGTGTTGTCCATCTTTACCATTAATTGCCCTGGAAGAATGTGGTCTTTGAAGGCTGTCAAGAGTATTCTGTACAGCTAACATGTCTTTATGATTGATGTGAAGGTGCATTTGAATTGGGTTCCATTTGCCCTGAATGCACTTCCCTGACAGTTGCACCCCCCCCCCCCCCATGCATAGTCTGATGCATCTGTTCGGGTTTGGGAGGCAGTGGTTAGTGTGAATGTTAGTCCCTTGTTTTGTTGGCAGGCCTCTGCCCACCAAAGGAACTCTAGATGTAGACAAGAAATGACAGGATCACTGCTTCTAGATCCTGAGAATGTTGACACCATAGGCTTTTTAGAGACCGTTGTAGTTTCCTCATATGCAGTCTTGCATATGGAATTAGAAGAATGCAGGAGGCCATGAACCCCAAGGATTGCAGTACTTGCCTTGCAGATAGCAGGGTTTTTGTGACCACTTATTTGAAGTAGGTTGTCAAGTAAATCTGTTTCTTTGGCGTGAGGAAAGCCATCTGGGAAGTTGTACTCAAGCTTGCTCCAAGGAACATAATTTGTTGACAGGGTACCAGGTGATTTCTTTTTGTTTATGGTGTACCCCAGACAAGTTAGCACCCTCTGTACAAAAGCCAGATGATTCAAAAGTATGTCCTGGTTTTCTGCCTGAATTAGACAATTGTCCAGGTATTGGTATATTTGAGTATTTCTTTGCCTGCAAAATGCCATGACCAGAACTAGGCACTTTGGCTTATCTACTGCGCCCAGGGTATTCACAAAGGGCAGTGCAGAGAACTGATAGTGCATGTAGCCTGCTTTGACGCGTAGGTATCTTCTGCAAGATTCCCTGATTGAGATGTGCAGGTATGCTTCCTTTAAATTTAGTGTTGCCAACCAGGCATCTTTGCTTAGCATAGGAAGCAACTGGTGAAGAGTCAGCATCTTGAATTTTGGAATCACCATAAAGGTGTTTAGAGTAGGCAGGTCCAGGATAGGACACAATGAATAGTCTTTTCTGGGTACCATGAAAAATCTAGAGTAGAAACCTTGTCCCTTTTTCTCTTCTGGTACCAATTGAATAGCCCCTATGCTTAAGAGACGGAGTACTTGCTTTTGGGCCTCTGCCCACTGCTTTGGAGGTAGATTTGGCCATCCGCCTGGAGTTGGTGACGTGTGGAAGTGAAATCTGTATCCTTGGGACACTATATTTAAAACCCATTTGTCCTGGGTAATGAGTCCCCAGTTCTCTGCATGAAGTGCAATCTTTTCCCCCAAAGGGGCAGTCAGTTGAGAAGTGCTTGGAAGTTTTAAAAAAAAGTTATTGAGACGGTTTACCATAAGGGGGAGTTTTATTACTCCCAAATTTGGAAGTGGAGGTCCCCCACTGCTTAGTCCTATGCCTCCCCTGGGACTAAAGCCTGGGTGCTCTGCTGGATCTGGGTTTGGACTGAGGTCTGGAAGAGGCAGGAAAGGACCAATTCTTAGAAGGCCAATGCCTACTAAATCTTGGAGGTTGTACTTGTAAAAAGTCTAACAGTTTGCATAGATTTAGCTTTTTCCTCCATCTTTTTAAGAACTACTTCTGCCTTGTTGACAAACAGGTGGCACTGATTTAAGGGAGCATCCAGCAATTTCGCTTTAACATGATCTGGCAAGGATTGCTCCTTAAGCCAAGCATGCCTTCTAAGTACAGAGCCAGTTACTACAGCCCTGCAAAATGCCTTTAGTGAATCAAAACCACATTGCAATGTACGTTTACAAACTTGTAAAGCAGAATGCATAAAATCCTGTAAATCCTTATTTGCAGCACAAATCAGGAGTCGTAATTTTCTGTGCAAGCAATTCAATAATATGCAGCTGATGCATTTAACATATGAAACTGGCAATTCAATGCCCTAATGGCCAAAGTTGCAGAAGTGCATACCTTATCTATCCCGCGGCCTGGAGTCTCTATCAGAGGGGGTAGGATTTTTGGCAGTAGTAGCTTTAATGCTCTTGGGTCCCTGTGAAATGGTTTCAGGATCTGCAGTAGGATTTTTGAAAAGGAACTTGAGAGTCAGTAGCCCTGTAATATCCATCAGGTTTTCTGGAAGCAGGAGGTAAAGAATCAGGGGCCATGCTAGATTCCAAAAAGGCATCAACAATGTCCAGTACAGAAGGTATAGCTAAAGGCCTGTGTTGGGGCAGGAGTAAGAAATCACTAAGCCTCTTTTTAGAATCCGAGAAATCCTGACTTTCCCAACGAAAAAGCTCCGTGAGAGTATGCAAGGTTTCACCAAAAGAGAAATCCTCTGGGGGGGAAAGCAAAGGGAATAGAGTCCTCAGCATCAGAATCCTCACAGGTAGACAAGGGTAAATCCTGGTCATCAGAGGAAACAAATTTCAGAATCCTGGTCAGAAGTATCATAAGCAAACTCAATCCTAGGTCTCTTAGAGGGGGAAGGTTGGCTTCCCCTGATTAAAGTAATAAGTCTTCAGTCATTACTTGTTCTTTAGGCATAGAGGCCTGACCATGCGGTCTGGGCATCAGTTTTCTAGGCATGGTTCGAGTTTTAGGCCTTGAAGAAGAAGACGGCGCCGGTTTAATATGCAAGTCAGTAGGCCTGAATACACCCTCAGAAGCCAGTGCCTGCACAGCGGCTCCGGACCCATCCAAGGTAGAAACACCCGCAGGTTCCAGTTAAAGCATCTCGCGGCATACCAGACTCCAAATGGGTCTCAGTAGAGGCCTGCAAATCTGAAGTAGCAGGTATCAGGGGCTGCGAAAGCGCCTCACTGAGTACTGGCGAACTGGACAGCCAGTCTCTGTCTATCTTTGCGTTTCTTCGGAATGTCGGTAGTCAGATGGCTTACCAAAGACATAACAGGATAATTGAACGGAGCAACAAAAAATTTAGAAGCACAAACATTCCGATGGATAGTTCGTAGTTTAACTAAGGCACAAAACCGACAGTGAGGTACGTCGTGGTCAGGGCCTAGGCAAGGAATACAGTATGAATGAAAATCTTTATGAGGTATTTGCTTTCCACAAGAAATGCAATTATTTACTTATACTGACATCGGTTTAGAGCAAGAAAAGGTTTCCCCAATGGGGTACTTAGCTTTTAGTTGAAGACTTCGGTTCTGAAACCCGAAAAAGAAAATTTCAGGAGACGGCTGACCGGCACTTGGAAACTGCTTCTGCTTCGGGCACCGCACGGCAAGAAAAACTGATTAATGACGTCGGCTGCATGTTTTATACCCTTGATGACCTGACGCTACGGAAGAAGAGACAACTGACGCAGGACCCAAGACTTTGTTAATCAGGCCGACTGAGGGCTGCCTGCAAGTAGATAACCCAAATGTAAGGACTGCAACAGTGAAAAACGAAGATAATCATCATTCTCTTTTCTTAGTAGTATTGTATCTGTATTGCATGATTTTCTTTGCATACTATTTTGGGTGTAATGGGGATTGTAAATGGGTGTTTTTATTTTTCTCCCCTTCTCTCTTTTGTACAGTTTTGAAAAACACAGGCAATTTAATGATTAACAATAAAAAAGGAAAAGGGACCCTGGTTAAGGGGGCGTGACAGAGTTCAAATTGATGTGTTTTCTTTCAATCCTGCATGGGGAAATGGCTGATTAAGTACCTTTGTTTTAAAATAGAGAACAAGTAAATGAAAAAAAGAATATTGAATATTATGTTTCTTTTTCTAGCACTTACAAATATATATATATATATATATATATATATATATATATATATATATATATATATACACTAAGTAGCATTTCTGCAGCATGTCTCCATGGAGACAATCTGATAAAGAGAAACTGGAGACAGTCTGGTGGAAGGGGAATGGCTGGGGGAAAAGGAAAAAAAAGAACAGAGAAACTGGCTAGAACATAATGTTCCCTGAAAACAATCAAGGGGTTTTCCCAGGTGTGACAGCTTTAAAGATAATACAAAAACAGTTAGACAAAGTAAAGTTCTTAGTTTTTTTAAATGCAATGGGGATACTAATATAAACAGGTGCTTTTGTTTTTTCTTCTTCACCCTTCTCTCTTTTTCTTTGTCCAGTTTTAAGAAATGTAGGCAATGCAACGCAAAAACAAATGAGGAGAGGAGAGGAGATAGGGACAGCGGAAGGGTCTGGTTAAGAGTATGACAAAGAGAAAAATCAGTGTGCTTTTTCCCATGCTCACATAGGGAAATGACTGGGTAAAAATCCTAGGCATTACCCAATAACAAGTTTATTACAAAGCACGTAAATGAAAAATAATATTGAATAAGGCTTTTTTTCTGACAAACAAGGTACCCTTAGCAGTTTTGGTCTGGTTTGCATGTCACTAGAAGACAACCTGATGAGGAAAACAGCTTGGAGAAAGTGTTTAAGCAAATCATTCAAGTGTTTTCTCAACTGGGAGAGTTATATACATAGATAAAAAATTAAATAGCACTTACTAATAGCACACGCTGTGCCAAGTGTCTTAGCAAGACTATCCTTTCTTTTTGGTTAACTTTAGCCTGTCTGTGTAGCTATCAACTTAGAACTTATGTTCTTATTGGGAAGAAAAAACTTCAACATTTGAAGATGTACATAGTTTTGTGTGTTATTGTAAAGTTTGTAGGTTTTATGAGGGTTTTGCGGGGATTGTTTTTTCTGTTTGAGGGCTTTCAAAAAAACAAAAAAAAACCCAAAAAGTTATATAAGATGCAACATAGGCACAAATGGATACGTCATGAAACAGCTGTATAAAAGACCAACCTGCCGAACAGTATATACATGTAACATAAAAGTTGGAACTAGACATTTAGCAAAAGAGCAGTTATACATAATGGTGGTAATAACTATATAAGAAAAGTATGCTTTCTGCAATGTTTTTCAATCTAAATGGTCTTGCAGATAAATATAAAACAGAAAGAGTAGTAAACTATATTTAAAAATGTAGAGTGCAAACAGTTATGCTACAGGAGACGCACCTGGAAAGAACTGAACATTTGATAAAGGTTTTCAGGATGGTTATTCAGCTAAATATTTGGGGTGAAGGAAACGAGGAACACTTATTGTGATGCCCCTGCATTGGCCCAGTAATCAAAGTCTCAATCCTCACCACTAGCACCAGTGTGGGACGTACACACTGGGAGGATGACAAGTACACACAGTAATTTACAATTTCTCTTAAGAGCACACAGAGATCACAACAGCAGTAAATTACGTACCCACACAAAAATTGGTCCAACAATATCCATACTTATGGGGACATGATAAAATGAATTGTTTAGGAGTATGGATTAGAAATTACTCTGTGATGGCAGCTAAAGATATGTGGGAGGAGACTAAACAAGATAATACAAAAATTGAGAAACTGGAAGTTTTGTTATATGGATACGGATACTAAGATGTAAGCCATTAAAATGTTTTTAATCCCTTTAATCTTGTACACAGGTCGCCATACTTTTATCAAATGGAGGAGAAGTTGTGGATAGCAATTAAAGAGTTGAAGGATTTTATCTGGGAAGGGAAGACAGTAAGGGTCAAGTGGGATAAACAGATTCTACCAATAGAACAAGGTGAACTAGGATTACCTAATTTGAGGGGGTATTTTAGAGCAACACAGTTAAGGCTCTTATACATTAAGGCTCTTGTACACAAGCACAGGCAGAGTATAATTCAAAGTGGAAATGAATTATGCCAACACAGAGAGGAAGCTTAAGAAATAAGGAGAGATTGAGATTTTGGATGCAGACTCTTGAGGAAAACAACCAAAATCATACAGAATATTATATTCATAAAATAACAGGGAATATTCTTAAGAACCAAACCAGCATGACAATGGAGAAGAGAGATTTTGCCAATAAGGTTGACTGTGGTCTGGATACAGATAACAGGCAAAAGGGGCCTGGAATTTATTGGAGAAAACTGGCAGAGGAACCAAGGTATTAAGAGCAAATAGAAAAGGAAAGGTAATAGAATGGGAAAAGGCCAAAAATGTATTTGGACTGCAGGTTAGAGATTGCCTTCCCCATCAAGGATTGATATCAGAGTACAAGCAAAGAGAAAGAAATAGGGGGCTCCTAAATGAAAGACCAGCACTGGTAGAGATAATAGAATCTACAACATCAAAAAATAAATAATTAGTAAAGCATACAAAATACTGAATGATAATTATAAGAATCAATCAGAGGAGTTTAGAAAGACTGGGAAGAGATTGGATAAGCAATTCACAAAGAGAGAATGGGGGGATATATATATATCTCCCAAATATACAACAAAGTCTAGAAGATTTAGGATCTTTGGAAGTGTTTACATAGGTATTTTTACACCCCAAGTAGACTCCAAAGAATTTTTCTTCAGGTGAATAGCAAATGTTGGAGGTGCAGCAGGCAAGAAGGTAGCTAGGGACATATTTTTTTGGGGGGGTGATGAGCTGGCAGACTTTTGGGATTCTCTGCAGACCACTTTGTCGGACATGGTGGATGAGCAGACTAGACTGACTGGGGAGATTATTTGAGTTATGCTGCAGAATTGGAATTGACTACACATAGTAAAGCCTTGCCGAGTCTAATTATGGTGGCTGCCAAAAAAGCAATTACCAGAAAATGGAAATCAAAATCTAAACCAACTTTACTGGAAGTAGTGAATTTAATAACAGAGATAAAACAACTGGAATTGGGATCATTAAAAAGGGAAGGAGCAAACTAAATAGGAAAAAAATGGAAATTGTGTGAACAATATATGCAGAGCAGGAATGAGGTTCAAGAGGCGGGATTTGAATGAACTACACAATGCTTAACTGACAATGACTGGATGGTTTATAAGTGATGTATAGTGTTTACAACTACAGTTGTTTCAATGGTGTTTGTGATGTGAACTGTTTGCAACTAAAATGATACAATTTTTGTATGTTTTTCATTTATACAAATGTAAGACTGCCTTTGTCATATATGTAAATTTAATAAAGATGTTTTAAAAACAAAAAAAACATAGGTGAGCAAAGTGTTAAAAAAACAGGGACAGGACACACATGGCATCTCTTATGCTAGGTGGAGTAAAGAAAAAAAAAAAAGAAAAACTTATACTTGAACAGGATGTTCAACTTATCCAGAGAGTATGGAAAGAGGCAGAATAAGCAGGCCAAGCTGTATTATCCATTTTCTAAATGTGTGTTTCCATATTCACTGGCTATGGCATAGCCTTAATCACACAGTTAATGAAGACATTAACAGAGGCTGTAAAACTGCATTTGATGAATACAAAGGTTGGCTTCAACAAAGGCCTCTCCAAAAGCAGTGTACTGCTTAAAGCCCATTGGGCCAGTTTCCATTTTTGGTATTCTAGCTAATACTTCTAAGAGGAAATACCTATTACTGGTGCTAGCTTTCTACAGTTCTTGGTCCAAAAGCTTGAAATTCTTAAGGAAGGCTAGCTAATAGCACTTTTGCTTTCTTTTAAGGGACAGATTCATTAACAAAGCAGACAAAAATGTTAACTTTCAAAAACTATTTTCAGTTCCTCTGACCTAGAGCAGAAAATAAATCTCTGAAATACCAGAACTAATTAAAAAAAAAGAAACAAAATAGTAAATAAAGTATTACTCAATCTTTTAGTCAGAAAATCCAAAGTCATGCACACAAAAATATTTGAATGGGGAAAATCATTTACTCATTCTCCAGTTATATGAAAGTTATTTACTTATCATACCACTAGATCAGCGCCGTCTTCTGTCCGTCTCAGTTTCGGGTTTATCTCATCTGATATGATGCTGGCAACTCAAACTTTTCAGCTGTGAAGCTTCTGTCCTCTTTGAATCTCCTCAGACCTAGTTTGTCCTACAATACTCTAGTAACCAGTGGAATGTACCCCAACCATATAAAACAGGGGGACCAAGAAATGGTCCTAATGACAAACTTCAGTCTCTTCTTCTTTCGGCTGCTCCCGTTAGGGGTCGCCAAAGCAGATCAACTGTTTCCATTTCTTCCTGTCCTCTGCATTTTGCTCTGTCACACCAACCACCTACATGTCCCTCTCTCACCACATCCATAAACCTTATCTTAGGCCTTCCTCTTTTCCTGTTACCTGGCAGCTTCATCCTTAGCATCTTTTTTACGTAATCTTGCCTCTCTGGCTTTGTCTCCAAACCTTCCAACCTGGGCTGACCCTCTAATATACTTACTCCTAATCCTGTCCATCCTCGTCACACCCAGTGCAAATCTTAGCATCTTCAACTCTGCCACGTCCAGCTCTGACTCCTGCCTTTTTGTCAATGCCACTGTCTCCAACCCATATAACATAGCTGGTCTCACTATCCTCTTGTAGACCTTCTCTTTCACTCTTACTGGTACTAGTCTGTCACAAATCACTCCTGACACTCTTCTCCACCCACTCCATCCTGCCTGTACTCTTTTCTTCACCTCTCTTCCACACTCACCATTACTCTGAACTGTTGATCCCAAGTATTTAAACTCCTCTACCTTTGCCACCTCTACTCCCTACATCCTCACCATTCCTCTATCCTCCCCTCTCATTCACACACATATATTTTTAATGACAAACTTCAGTCTGGTATGCACATTCCACCAGGAGCTACTCACAGCAGAATCACAATTTGAAAAAGGGAATGTAGGGATGTTTGACATGGATACAGGATGACAACACAGACCCATGGTGATGGAAGTACATAACTGTCCACCTCAGCCTGTGATACAGAGCCCTCATCCATTTGAAAAATTGACACGGAACCTAACGCAAAACATTGGAGCCAAAGGATGATCTGGAATAAATATCCAACTTGTAATGGATCACAAAGTTAAAAATGCTTGTCCAAGAAGCCACTGCGCAAGTATCCTTCAAGAAGGCCTGACCAAAAAAAAGGCAGAAGTAACAGCTCTTGTGGAATGGGCTTTAGTTTTATTAGATTAAGGGATGACTTTCACAGATTAAACAAGGGAAATACAGTCTGAATGCCATGCAAAGTTACCTAAGAAACTCAGAAACCCAAATGGAGTGATGCATAGAGTCGGTTTGATTTAATAGATTTTGTTCTACCCAAATAAATCTCAGCTGGCAATGAATACCCAACATAGTAGTATGCAATCTCCTTTTAACAAAAATTTGGGAAGAAAACAGGTATACAAATTGGCTGGTTCAGGTTCACTTTACAGAAGGGTCAGTCCACAGAGAAATGCTGCCTTTATGGAAAACAAGGTAAGGAAGGTTGCAAGAAAAGGTTTGGAGTGCCAAAACCCTCCCAGCTGAAGTTACTGCTACTAAAAACAGTTTTCCAAAAAAGCAACTTTAGAACTATGGTAGCAGCTCGCTCAAACAAAGGAAGCAAGTCAAAGCTTAGAGCATATAAGACAAATCCCAATAAGGAACTGGATCCCCAAGGGTGGAAGGCTGGCCTAATGGTTAAGGTGTTTACCTTACAGACACAAGGTGCAGGGTTTGATTCTCACAAGAAAGATACTTGGCTAGGCTTAAAACAGCCCATACAGGCAAACAGCCTAGTACTAATCTATGAAACCAGAAATCTAAGCAGAAAAGTATCCTTCAACAAGGCTTTAGTAGTTTGAAAGATGCAATAGGTGTGTTTATCCATACCCACAAGAAAATAAGATGTGGCTGCTAACTGAAATTTAACAGCAGAATAACGGAGACCAGAATGGAAAGATCTGTGAGAAAAAAGAAGTTATGTACTCACTACAACGTTCCATCTGAGTAGTTCAACTTCATTTATCTTCAAGAAAAACCAAAAACGAAAAAGTCTCCAAGCCAAGTAACCAAAATCCACAACCAGAGAAGTGAGACAGCAGCAAAATGGTGTATAAGAACAACGTCCTTTATTTTAAATAGTCCACGAACAAAAGTAACACAAGCGCTTTCACTCAGACAATTCTGAGCTTTTTCAAGTAATGCCATCTCATTTAGCAAAACGCCTTTTATGTTGTGTCAATCATGACGTTAATTAAAAATTTAACAACAGGCATTTTTAACTAATGTCATGATTGACACAACATAAAAGGCGTTTTGCTAAATGAGATGGCATTACTTGAAAAAGCTCAGAATTGTCTGAGTGAAAGCGCTTGTGTTACTTTTGTTCGTGGACTGTTTAAAATAAAGGACGTTGTTCTTATACACCATTTTGCTGCTGTCTTGCTTCTCTGGTTGTGGATTTTGGTTACTTCATTTATCTTCAACCTGTGGGTACTGGATCCGTATCGGATCCAAGCTGGCAACTTCACAAGCATCTGCTCAGAGCTCCAAGCTCCTCCCCCTACCCACAATATACCACCACTACCTTCCATCCCTCCGATTGAGTTTGCTGCACCCTACATTAAACAACCCGATCCAAACCACCTTACCAAACACAATGTGCCACCTATGAAACATGCCCATATGGTAAGGTCAGGAGGAAGGAGGGAGGGACGGCTGAAGACAAATGAAGTAGAACTACTCAGATGGAACGTTATGGTGAGTACATAGCTTACTTATCTGAAGTAGTTTACTTCATTTGATCTTCAACCTGTGGGACAGAGTCCCCAGCTACTTAACACATGGGTGGTCCTCATGGAAGGATATTCCGGAGCACCGCGGAACCAAAGGACACTCTCCTTCAAGAAGTCCAATTTATAGTGAGAAATAAATGTATGAGAAGAGGACCAAGTAGCCGCAGAACAAATGTCATCTGCGGCCTTTTGGTCTAGCGTATCCTTAGAAGTAGCCATGAACCTTGTCGAATGAGCTCTAATCTGACCCTGAGAAGATGAACCTTTACCCTTGTAGATGTGAAGGATGCACAGAGAAAGCCACCTAGCAATGGTCACCTTGGAAATAGGTTTACCCAAAACAGGATTAGAAAAAGGACAAAAATAACTGGTCAGATTTACTAAAAGATTTGGTCCTGTGCAAATAAAAACGTAGCTATCTATGAACACCAACAAATGCAACTTGTATTTAGCTTTGTTTGTGAAATTTGCAAAGAAGACAGGTAAATTGATAGTCCAATTGATACTGATCTCGGATGCCACTTTTGGAAGAAAGGAGGGATTGGTGAGAAGAGAAGCCCTCTCCTTATGGAAAACCATGTATAGAACCTTGACAGACAATGCCTGAAGTTCTGAGACCCTCCTAGCTGAGGTGATAGCCACTAAGAAGGCCGTCTTCCAAGACAGAAACTTAAGATCTACTGTTGCTGCAGGTTCAAAGGGAGGGGCAACCAGTGCTTGAAGTACCATAATAAGGTCCCATGGGCCTAATAGGATCTTTGACCGGAGGATGCAAGAGGAAGGTACCTTTGATAAAGGCTTTGCACAATCTGGAAGAGGCAAAAGAAGCTGAGTTCTCACCAACGTGAAAATGAGAAATGGCAGCTATTTGAACCTTCTCCCTGTTGAAAAATGATTGCCAAAAAATCAAGGATAGCTGGAATGGGAGCCGTGAAAGGATCTAAATTCCTTTGAGAGGCCAAATGGAAAAAAGCTTCCATTTGCTACGATAAATCTTCTTGGTGGACGACTTATGAGCTGCCACCAGAATAGTCCTGACCGAAGAAGAAGATAACCCAGGAGTCCTAGCAATTAAGGGAACTGGAACAGCCAAGCCGTGAGCTTCAGACTGTTCATATTCGGATGAGGGACCCACGAAGGGTGATAGATGAGATCCAGAAGGGGATCCAAGGAGGAGCTAGAAGATGAGACCAGAGGAAGGGAAACCATACTTGGCACGGCCAAAACAGAGCAATGAGGATCACTTTGTTCCCCAGTCGACGAGCCTTCTGGAGAAACTTTGGAATAAGGGGTACAGGAGGGTAAGCATAAAGAAGACTGGGAGGCCAAGCATGGATTAAGAGTGTCACACTGATCACAACACCAGTGTGCCACCCAACAGCCCCACAGGCAAGACAACGTACCAGACACTTTAGTCACAGGTGACTCTATAGTCAGAGCACATTGATGTCCCACTGACCAGGCTGAACATGGAGAAAATTACAGTCAGCTGCCTGTGGGGTGCCAGGATCCGCCACATGACACATGCACTCAAGTCACTCCACAAGTACAAATATGACTCCATCATTGTCCATGTTGGAGTGAATGACTTGAGACGTACCTCCCTGGACTACATGAAAAGAGACATGGAAGAGCTCTTGGATCATGTGGTCCAGGCAGGTATGACCCTAGCCCTGAGTAGCATCCTGCCTTCGCCCAGAATGATACCACAGTATAAGGACAAAATTATTGACTTCAACAACTGGCTAAGCTTCTGGTGTCATTCAAAGGGGAGCCAGTATCTGTCTGCCTGGGACAACATGATCGACAGACCACGATGCTTTGCCAGAGATGGTCTGCACCTGTCGCCCCTGGGATTCAGGTTACTGTCCAAGGCTCTTGCCACCCCTACAGTGCCTTTAGGCAAAATTCAAAGGACAAAACCACCACCATAACAGCTACAAGCATGTAAAATTTGAAGGTAATGGTACTCAAAAAGTCTAAACCTCAAAATGCACTCTCTCAAAGCACTCCTAAAAATGGAGAACATAGATATCTGTGCAGTAACTGAGACCTGGTTCAAGGCTCCAGAGAGCACCCCTGCAATACCAGGCTACAACTCTTACCACACTTTCTGGCCACCAAACCAGGACCGAAACACTAAAGGTGGAGGAGTGTCCATATTCACCAAGGATATTCACACCACCAGGCTGGTTGCCCAGCACAATAAGTCTGAAATTCTCCAGGTGCAATTAACACAAGGTAAGACTGCAATCCAAATTGCTGCTTGCTACAGATCCCCCCACCATGCCCCGAGATTCTCACTACACCTTTCTAAACATGCTGGAAAATATTAAGATACAACCAAACACCCTAATACTGGGCGATTTCAACTACCCTGCCATTAACTGGGAAAATTACTCTTGTACCAACACCTCTGCCCAATGGTTCTTTGAATTCAAATTTCAATGCCCTGGATTAACTACTCCATAGTCCAACCAGGGGCTCCAACAATATCCTAGACCTTGTCATTTTCCAACATGGGAAATCGATGCTCCACACCTATGATCACCCCCTCGTTGGTCAGGTCTGACCATAAGCTAATCACCCTTGACATCCACATCCCTCCTGCACCCCTTAGTAAGGAAATCTCCATAAAAAACTTCTCCAAAGACAACTTCATGCTACTCAAGTCAGAAGCGACAAACTTCAGGACACCCATGCAGATGGGAACTGAAAGTTCGACTGCTGAAGCCTACACTAGGGCACTGTAAGAGCAAATCCACTTATGCATGAATCGTGCCATCCGAAATAGAACCAAGATGCTCTCCTCCAAAAAAAGGAAGCTAATCTGGTGCTCCCCTGCCATAAACAAACTTTACAACAAAAGGAAGAAACTCTTGCAGAAAAGAGGAAAATCCCAGGATACAAAAAACTCCCTTACCAGCCTCAATAAAAAGCGGAGATCACTCATAAAATCTTCCAAAGCTAGTTACGAAATTAAAATTAACAAAGATTGCAAAGACAACCACAAGCATTCTATAGCTATGTCAGGAATCTAAATGGCAATGCTCAGATCTGCTCTGAGCTACAACAGAATCGCATTAAATATACTGATCCCAAGGATATTGCCAATATCCTGGCAGAAAGATTCAATGACAATTTCACCCCCCTCTCATCCCCTAAAGGGCCCGTCTCAATACTGAAAGACTGCCAAATTACAGTAATAATGGCCACACAGGTAAAAAACACACTCTCCAAAGCTAAGAATACAGCATCCATGGGACCAGACGACATCCCAAGCTGTGTACTACATGAACTACAAAATGAACTGGCACCTTACCCAAGTGTCATGTTTTATCATAGCCTCACCTCAGGCTTCATGCCCACTGAGTGGTGCACAGCTACAGTTATCCTACTCCACAAGGAGGGATCCACCTTGGATCCTGGGAACTACTGCCATCAGTCTGACGAGCCTGACCTGCAAGGCCATAGAATGTACTATCATGGAACTTATAAACAAAGCTGTTGGCAACCTTCAAACACTAGACCCCACCCAGTTTGGGTTCGTGAAGGGCCGATCTCGTCTCCTGAACCTGATTGACTTCTTTGAATCAGTCTCCAGAGCTGTGGATGAGGGTAAGGCAGTCCACACAGCCTATCCGGACCTCGCCAGGGCCTTCGACACCATCCCCTACTCTGGAATCATAGATAAACTTTCTAAGGTGGGCATTAATCCCTACGTCACTTGATGGGTTGCCAACTGGCTTACTGACAGAACCCATACTGTAAAAGCAGCAAACTCCAAATCCAGCTCCAGACAGGTGACAAGTGGAATACTTCAGGGTTCAATCCTGGGAATGCTCTTGTTTGGCATCTACTTCTCTGAAGTACTGACCAACATTAAAGGACTCTGGCTAACAAAGTTCACAGATGACTGCAAACTGGGAGCCATTGCTGAATCCCCAAAAGATGTGGATATTCTACAAAAGGGCCTTACAGAAACAGATGCTTGGTGCCAGAGCCATGGGCTCAAGCTTAATGCCAAGAAATGTATAGTTATCCCCTTTGGGAAAAAATGTACCCATGAATTACCACATAGGTGGCAATACACTAAACACCGAAAGTGTGATGAGACTTGGGGACACAGGTGGACAGTGGTCTCACCTTCGATAACCACATCGCCACAACAGTCAGGAAATCCTTCTATGTGGAACACCTCATCACTAAGGGCTTTTCATCCAGAAAAAAGGAGGTCATTGTCCCACTGTACTCATCCCTCATTAGACCCATTATAGAATACAACTCCCCGTTTGGTATGTACCTCTCAAGACATCTGCAAAAACTAGAAAGGCCGCAGAAATACCTCACTAAAAGAATCACAGGCCTAAAGCAGATGCCCTACGCTGACCGTCTACGTCTCTGTCGTAGATCGTCTATTCAGAGGCGATCTCTGCTTAACATACAAGTCCATGTCAAACCCAGAGCTGCTGGACATGCTACACTTAAAGAAATCCCAATCCCTCAGAGCCACATGCTCCAGGGATCTAAACCTTGTCATCAGAATGAACAAAACATGCTGGAGGGATACGTTCCTGACCCAGAGACTCCCCAGACTCTGGAATAGACTGCCCATACATGTCAAGCAGAGCGGCTCTTTGGCCCTCTTCAAAAGGAACCTTGACGATCGGATGGGAGATAGGAAATTCACCCTGGGGATCACGTCAGCTGCCCTGCTAGACAGGGGTGCAGGGAAGTAAATATTGTGGGGAAAAAATAGCCAGGGAATTATGGCTAGACTTGTATAGGCCCTAGGGCCAATAGCCTAGTACCAACCTATGAACCTTGGGGATCACTTCTGTGACTCTGCTCGACAGGGGCACAGGAAAATAATTTTCTTGGGTGGCGAAAGCCAGGGTACCTTTTTGGCTAGGCTTAAATAAGCCCTAGGGCCAATAGCCTAGTACCTTACCTACGAACCTATAAACTTTGACCACCGGGTAGCTACGATAGTGATGAAATCCTTGTGTGTGGCTCAACTTATAAGTAAAGGTATGGGATCAAGATCAAAGGAAATCATAGTGCCATTGTACTCTAGCCCTCATCAAGCCCATAATCAAGTACAATGCTCCCTTCTGCATTACCTAACTGGGCACTTATGCCAACTGAAGCAGCTCCAAAGGTTTCTAACTAAAAAAATACAAAGTATAGACACATGTCTTACGCATACCGACAAAAGGCCCCATCTCTCTACTCCATCTCACATCGTTTATTGAGAGGGACTTATGCCTGACCTATAAGACATTCTCTGATCCAGCCTTGATGAAAATGTTACATATTTGTGAGAAAAATTATACGAGGGTTACACCTTCCATGGACCTGAACATTATTTGTGACTAATAGAATTTGATGGAGCTACCTCTTCTATGGAATAAACATCCCATCTTTGTAAAACAAAGACCATCCCTCACGCTCTTCAAAAATAATTTGGATAATTAGGTGGACAACTGTAAATTCAATCCTGGTGTACTGTCCATGTCCCTTATGGACAGAAGCAGTCTGTAAAATGACTCAAAACTCCAACACCCAAAGACTCACTACTCTGACACATTAACCATTCCATATGTGGGAAACAGAGATATAACATTATCATATCCTGAGTATTACTGGCTAGGATTCTAAAAGCTCTTGTGCCATTAGCCTAGTAATCACTTATGAATCTATAACCTATTAAGCATTTCCATTTATAATCTTAAACAGTGTGCATGCTTATTTCCATCAAAAAAGAACTTATTGCATTTCCCTACGTCAAAGGAAATGACAAAGAAAATAATCTATGGTAAGAATCTGGTTAGCTCTAGATTGTGCATCATAAAAAGAGGTCTGAAATTTAATACAAGTTAAGCACAGTTTTGATCCGATTTAATGAGGCAATTCTGAATGTTATGTTTTCAAGTAGAAAATGATAAAGGTATACCACCTTCTGAACATAAAACAGTTGTCACAAGCTCACATATTATATATGAAGAAGGGTATTAGGCCATGTTAACTGCTGAAAGACCATGTGACAATGGCTACACTTGTTTTTATTTATTTATTTTGTATGTATATGTTTAAGTAACTTTTTTGTTAAGTGAGTGGACTGGTCCAGCCATTGTTTTCAACAATGGCCTAGGTCACAACAGCAAGGGTTAACAACATATATGTGTAGAGTTTAGTGTAACCAACTAACAAGCATATTTTAGAATGTGGAGAAACTAGAGGACCTAGAGAAAATCAACAGACACAGACAGGGCAAACTTATAAACTGTAAACAGTGGGAGTGAGCTGAAGGTTAGAAAAAAACATCACAGCTGTGAGGAAAATAAATGACTGATTTGGTCTGTGTTTACCTAATATAATAGTGGTCCATTGAAGAAGCCACTTCCCCAAAGGCTTCAAATATAAATAAAAATAAATTAAAGCTATAAATAAGTGAATAAACGGATATATAAAATAGTAAATATGTTGCAAAATGTGTACTTTAGATCTGTATTTTTGGCAGTTATTTCATGTAGGTGCAATCAAACTAACAGAAATATGTTCAATTTTTACAAATTTCCACAGCTCTCACAAAATGGTGCAATGGTCTTGTGGTAAAATTATACAGTACTTTTCTTGTGTTGTAATCCTCATATAGAGAACACAGGGAGGAAGCCACAAGAGATACCTCACTGAGCACGTATCCAGGTTATGGTGTCAGGTGGTTACTAGTTACTTTCTTAAGCAATATAAATCATATTCTTTCTTTGGTACGAAAGTAAAGTAACTAGAATGCTATGACTCAATATTTAACTAAATGTTTGGATTCAGGGACAACTATTCAAGCATTTATTTAAGCAAAGAAAGGATGTTTTGACATAAAATCACTGGTGCTTTCCTGTAGACTTTCGGCTTTCTGTTAAAATTTCACAGTGAAGCACGGTCATGAACTTTATTTGTACATTAACTGCTATTCTAGGAGGGGGTTATATTTTTATAATTAGATACAATTCTTGATAACTTAATTAGAATTTTTTTTGTTGACCACTTTTTGGTTAAAGAATGATCTTTATGCAGACTTTTTTTTGCAGACCGCCTCAAGACCCTATCCCTGTATTTTGTCTCCTACAGGCTTTTGAGGTGAGATTTATGCCTGGCATAAAGGCCATTGTCAGGCCCCACTCTGATGGACCTCCTTCATATCCACAAAACAAACAGCACCGGAATTAGCCATTCAAAAGACTTAAACCTTGCCTGTGATAAAATTAGGACCTGTTGGAGAGATTGGTATGTATCCCAGAGACTACTGTGTCTAGGGAACAGGCTCCCCATCCATGTGAAGCAGAGTTCCTCTCTAATTCAATTCAAGTGCAACTTGGACAACTGGATGGGAAACTGGAATTTCATCCCTGGTTTGGCACCTATGTCTCTAATGAACACAGGTAACCTGTAAATGGTTTCTCTCCCAGGCACATGCTTCCACTTATCAAGGGTATCACAGAGATTCGGGATCTATGGCTAGGCTTTACAATCACTTGTGGTCATTAGCCTAGTAAACATCTATGAACTTATGAGCATCTCTGGGGGATTCCCCCAGCGGGGGGTTCAGAGCGAAGAACTCACTGCATTTCGCGTTGGATGGAGATGTGAAGAGATCGCAGCAAGGCCGACCCCACTCTAGAAAGATCTGCTCCACTACTGAAGGATTCAGATACCACTCATAAGGCATCAGAATAGTCTGGCTTAGTTTGTCTGCCAGAACGATGGACCGCCCAGGAATGTTTGCTGCTACCAGAAAACAACTGGTGGAGATCGCCCATTCCCAAACTCTCATGGCCTCGTGACAAAGGGGGTGAGATCTGGTCCCTCCCTGTTTGTTGATATACCAGACCACAGACATGTTGTTTGACTGAATCGCAATGGGTCCCGGAAGGAGAAAGGCATGAAGGGCCTGCAACGCTAAAAGGACCGCCCTCATCTCCAGAATGTTTATAAGCAAACTGGTCTCAACCGGGCCCACATGCCTTTAACTATCCTTCCCTAGCAAAGCCCCCCCACCCTAGCTTGGAGGCATCCGTGGTCACTGTGGTTTGGGCAAGGGCTGTGACAAAAGATAGTCCCTTCCAAGATTTCTGAAGAATGCATCCACCAGAGAAGGAACGACCTGCAGGCTTTGCTTATGTGTATCAGGTATGACAACAGAAGATCCAACATAAACCATTGCAGGCCACTGACGTACTCGCATGTGTAAGCGATGGCACGGTAGGAGTGTGATCGTTGCTGCCATAGAGCCTAGGGCCCTTAAAACGGACTCTGCTGAGAGGAGATGAGATTGATAAATGAAAGTGACATGTATCCATAAGCTTTGAATTCTCCCTGAGGTCAGGAAGACTTTTGTCTGTAATGTGTATCTGTGCTCCTATGTATTCTATAACCTGGGCAGTGTTAAGAAGAGATTTGTCTGTGTTGACTGCAATTCCTAGATGGCGCAAGGCGTAGGAAAAAGTCTCTGGTCTGGCAAAGTAGACGCTTGGTGGGAGCAGTGAGGAGCCAATCGTCCAGGTAAGGGTCCCTGAAACCTCAGGTGAACCGTTACCACTGCCATCACTTTGGTGAACACCCTGGGGGCTGTGGCGAGACCAAAGGGTAGGGCTTGAAACTGATGACTGGCCCCTAGCCGGAAGCGGAGAAACCTCCTGGAGCTTCTGTGCATCTTTGTGATAGTAAGCGTACTGGAGGTCGAACGAGCACATCCAGTCACTGTCTTGCAGGTAGAGCAGGATGGACTGTAAAGTGACCATCCGGAACTTCTCTTTGGCAACTGACAGGTTCAAAGAAGACAGGTCCAGAATGGGCCTCAGGTTCCCAGTCTTTTTTTGGCACCAAAAAGAACCGGGAGTAGATGCCCGATCCAGAATGATCTAGGGGGACGGGTTCAATGGCTCATTTCTTTAGCAGCTTGGAAACCTCTAGTGCTGCAGCCTTCTTTTGCATGGGTGGGATGTCTGGGAGGTATTTTGGAAGGGATGGGGGAACCACACATGGGATTAAATAGCCTCTGGATATTATCTGAAGCACCCGACGGTCTGATGACACGGACTCCCATGCCATCAGGTGAAACGACAGATGACCCTCGACTGCATCCAGAGTACAGTAGTCGGGCAACCCCCTCAGGGCTGCTGCGCAGACCTGGCCGAGAACAGTTCTTGAGACCCAACATTACTCGGATCCCTTCTGCCTCTGGGCCGGTGTCTGTCCTGAGCCCCTCTGCCTCTAGGGGAAGAAGGGCCCAGAGTGTCCCGGGAATACTGAGACTTCCTGGAACCACATCTTTTGCCCTCGCCGATTCCGGGAAAAGGATCTTTGAGGGTTCGAGAAGTGGATTCCGATGGCAGACAGCATCTTCCCATGTTTCAAACTCTGGACCAAGGTGTCACAGACAGAACCGTCAAAAGGAACATTCACAAAAGACACCGTGAAGGGTTCCATAAAGTGACACAACCTGAGCCAGGTGTGACGCCTCTTGGCAATGCCAGACATAACCGCTCCTTGGATAGAGTGCGAGAGGAGTCGCATGGATGTAGTAGAAACTGCTGTAAAGGTAGCCATCCTCGCAGAGAATGTACGCTTGTACTTCTGCGACAGACTGTGGGGGTGACTCAGCCAGTTCCTTAACCAGGTCACGCTGTAGTCCAGTAACGTGGGCCAGACAGTTCAGCACCCTTATAGAAAATGTTGCTGACACATACACCCACTTCCCTAGAAGATCTATTGTCCTAGACTCACAGTCAGGAGGATGGACAGAGGAACTCTCCTGGGCTAGTTCCCTCTTGGTGGCAGTTGCTACCACCATAGCATCTACCGGGGACCCTTTATTCCAAGCAGATCTGTCTGCAGGGGGGGCTTAACATTTTATCCGGGGGCTTTGGGATTGGCTCCATGGTGTCCAGTTCCTTCCAAGCCCGCGAGGTGACCAAAGTCCACTAGTGGATCTGCAGTGAGGGCACCCAGGAAGTAGACTGGCCTGTGCCGAAGGCCTCCAGGAACACAGATTTGTCCGAGGAAGGTTTTTGGGGCAGACCAACCTCCCCGCTGGTGCAATATTTCCATGACGTCTCATTCTCAGGAGGTGAACTGTGGGGAACTTTCCCCTTCATCCAAAAATCAGTGTCGTCAGTGAGGAACTCCAGAGAGGAGTCCAACTGCCTCCTCTTGCATGTATGCTTGCGAGGAACTCCCCGGTGGGGCTCTCTGGACCAGGCTTGGAAACCACCTGTTGGTCCTCAAGGGAAACCTCCTAGAGAGCATGGGCTGTCCCTGCGGTAAAATGATGGGAGTGGCATCAAAAGCAGAGGGAGTCGGGGCAGAGTCCGAAGATATAGTCAAGGGACTCGACCCACTGGTGAGGACCCTTTCACAATGAATGCCGAAGGAGAGCAAGTTTCCTGGGACTCTAGTAGGGGAGATTCTCTGCCCGGGATCAGACGCAGGGATCTGAGCCGGGCCCAAAGTGAAAGGAGCGCTGAGGAGGTGGCCGTGACACAACAAAGTTGGCACAGATGGAAGGCCCTTCATAAGTTTAGCCCTATAGTCTTTAAGAAGGCCCTTCATAAGTTTAGCCCTATAGTCTTTAAGGGCTCGCAGGTTAAAACCCGTGCAAATACTGCAGTCGGAGAGATGGGCAACACACTGTGGCCATCAGCAGGCGACAGTTTGTGGCCACACACTGCATCTTTTAAAAACTTGTTTTGGCTGATCAGCCATAACCACGACCAAAGCAAAATACAAAAGACACGCACTACAGAAGCACAAGCACACTGAAAGTTGAGGGGGGGGGGGACTAACGACTACAGAACTACCTAGAACTAGAAAAACTATCTGCAACTTGATGCACCAGCAAGGGGGAGGAAGGGAGAAGATCTACCAACAGACACTGGGATGGAAGGCAGTGGTGGTGTATTATGGGTAGGGGGAGGAGCTTGGAGCAGATGCTTGTGAAGTTGCCGGCTCGGATCCGGTACCCACAGGTTGAAGATCAAATGAAGTAAACTACTTCAGATACTAGAATCATGTCCAAGAGGGCAAGGAAAGTGTCCAGACCATTAGAAGTAGCCAAAATGTCACTTGCTCGGACAAATCTTTTTGGTCAAAGTTTTCTGGGAGGAAAAAGGAATATAAACACCACCCTTGGAAAGCCTGGGATCTCTGGTCATCTCTGGAATGTGATTAACCAAGTGGTTAACCTGACAGATTTGAGATTAGAGTGAGGCTGGCTCAAAGATGGGATATCAAATCTGGAACTGCATCCAGAACCCAAAGTAGGTGCAACTGAGGACACAGAAAGGGGAAAGTACAGTTGTGTACACCTACCATAAATGTAGATGTTCAAGTGTCTTCACTGTTGCAGTCATAACAGTAGGGTTCTCCCCTGCCGGCAGGCAGCCCTCGGTCGGCCAGAATCCCAAAGTCTGGGTCCGGCATCGGCCGTTCAACCATGCTCCCTGACGTCAGAGCGCCAGGAGTACAAAGCTGACAGCTGACACCATCTACTCCAGTTTTTCTTGCCCCAAATGTCAAGAGTCCCAAAATAAAAAAAGGTCCCATAACCTTTGCAAATACACCTCAGAAGAATGGTGAAAAAAGGAACTACACAAAAGTAAACATAAGAGGGGACAAGAGGGAGGGAAACCCAGACTGCAACAGTGAAGACACTCGAACATCTACATTTATGGTAGGTGTACACAACTGTACTATGTTCATCGTGTTTCACTGTTGCAGTCATAACTGTAGGGAAGAATCCCAAAGCTGAAAGAAAGGGAGGTGGTCATAAAGAAGAAGGGGTGGCTAGAAGGCCCTGCAAGACTGCAGAGGCAAAGCCTGCCCTAGACTTACAGTACAGAGGTAAATTGCAGTGCTTAGAGAAAGTATGCACTGAACTCCAAGTTGCAGCTTCCAAAATGTCTTTGGTAGGAACTCCCCTGAGGAAGGCCACAGAACTGGCAGCCGCTCTGGTGGAATGAGTCCGTATACTCCCTGGAATTTGCTTTCCATGGTGTGAATAACAAAATCTGATTCCATGAGCAATCCATTTAGAAATGGTCGGTTTTGAAATGGCTTTACCTTGGGAACTTGAAACATAAGAAACAAACAATTGTTCTGATTTTCTGATGTCCTTGGTTCTTGTCCAGGTAAAAACGTAGTTGTCTGTGTACATCCAAGGAATGTAAGATCCTTTCCCCTTTATTTTGAGGAGTGGGGAAAGGTTGGCAAGTGGATAGTTTGATTTAAAGCCACTTTGGAAACCACCTTAGGCATGAAGGTAGGATTAGTCCTCAAAGATACCCTGTCTTGATGAAAAATAATATAAGGTTCCACAGCCGTAAGAGCTTGTAACTCTCAAACTCTCCTGGCAGAGGTTAGGGCTAACAAGATAGCTGTCTTCCAGGATAAAAACTTGATGTCAGAAGAGGCAGCAGGCTCAAAAGGAGGCAAGGTTAGTTTTTCCAAAACATAGTTGAGATCCCAAGCAGGAATGGGAGGAGATCTAGGAGGTCTTAAGTTCTTAGCTCCTCTGAGAAACTGTCTCATGAGCTGGTGGGAAAAAATGGGAGGGTCTGTGTTCTAATGAGCAGAAATAGCACAGGCATGTATCTTAATGGAAGAGAAAGAGAGACCCTCATGTAAGAGATCTGTCAAGTAAAGTAAAATTAAGGTAATGTTAGGAAGAAGAGGATCAGAATCCTGAGCCTGCATCCAGGAACAAAATCTTTTCCATTTTCCTGCATAAGATTTTCTAGTGCTAGGACGTCTGGCTTCTAAAATGACATCCATAACCTGCTTGGGTAGGAAAGAAGAAATCAAAGGCCCTGGATTAACCAGGCCGCCAGGCTGAGAGTTCTGACATGAGAGTGTAGAACCTGACCCTGATGTTGGGACAGAAGGTTCGGAGACTGAGGTAAAACCCAAGGGGGCTCCAGACATAGGTTTTTTAGAGTTGGATACCAAAACTGCCGAGGCCAATTTGGAGCCAGCAAGATTATCATCTTGGGCTTGTCCTGTTTTATCTTCAATAAGATCCGTGGAAGAAGAGGAAGAGGTGGAAAGGCATATCCCGAGAGGTTCCTCCAACTGAATGACAGGGCATCCACTTTCCAAGCTTCTCTGTGGAAAGACCTGGTGCAAAAATTCTGTAGTTGATGATTGAGATGGGATGCAAAGAGGTCTATGTGAAGACATCCCCAGACTGCCGTTATCATCCTGAATATTTTGGTGTCCAGCATCCACTCATGTGGATCCGAAAGGTTTCTGCTCAGACTGTCTGCCAGGAAGTTTTGTTTCCCTGGTAGAAACTGAGCTTGAAGATCCAGATTGCAAGTTAGAGCTGTGTTCCATAGATCCATGGCTAGTCTGCAAAGGGGGTAGGAATGAGATCCCCCTTGCTTGTTTATGTACCACAACTGTGGTGTTGTCTGTCAGTATTAGTAGTTGTCCTGGTTGTAAAAGATTCCTGAAGGCCAATAGAGCTTTCTGAACGGCTAACATTTCCTTTAAATTGATATGCAGGTGCTTCTGATCCTTTGTCCAAAGGCCCTGCAGACAGTTGCCCTGAAAATGGGCTCCCCAAGCATAATCCGAGGCGCCCGTGGTTAGAATCTGAGTGGCAGGAGGCAGACGGAAGGGTTTCCCTTTGTTTAGAGCACATGCCCTGGACCACCAAAGAAATTCCTTTTGAAGGCAAGGAGGGACGGAGATCAGTATGTCTAAACTGTGGCAATGCTGAGACCATACACTTTTTAGGTACCACTGTATTTTCCTCATGTGTAGTCTTGCATATGGTACGAGAAGGATGCAGGAGGCCATGTAACCCAAAGCCTGCAGGAATCTCCTTGCAGATAGTCGAGTTAAAGTTGCCAAGGTTTTGAAAGATGAAGCCAGCTGTAATTGTTTTTCATATGTCAGAAATGCCATCTGGGTTGTGGTGTTTAGAAGAGCACCCAGAAAAGTTATCTGTTGTGATGGTGTCAAATTTGACTTTTTTATGTTTGCAGAGAATCCCAGGAACTTGAGGAGGTTCTGTACAAATTCTAGATGCTGGAGTAAGACATCTTTGCTGTCTGCCTGAATTAGACAATCGTCCAGATAAGGGTAAATTTGAATTCCCTTGAGTCTGCAGTAAGCTACTACTGGAGCCAAGCATTTGGTGAAGACCCTGGGCGCAGTAGACAATCCAAAGGGCAGTGCAGAGAATTGAAAGTGCCCCGATCCGGCCTTGAACCTGAGGTATTTTCTGCGATCCTGCCTGATGGGAATGTGTAAATATGCTTCCTTTAAATCCAAAGTTACCATCCAGGCATCTTTGGACAGCATTGGAAGTAGCTGCTGTACAGTAAGCATCTTGAATCTTAGAATCTTCAAGACCGACGGATCCAGAATGGGTCTCCATGAGTTTTTCTTCCTTGGGACTAGAAAGAGCCTTGAGTAAAAACCTTTTCCCATCTCTGAAAGTGGAACCAGTTCTATGGCATTCATAGCCAAAAGAGCTTCCACCTGGTTTAAGGCCTCCGTCCATTGATGTTTTGGAAGGTCTGGCCATCCGCTTGGCCTTGGCAAGGTATGAAAATGGAATTTGTAACCTCTTAAAACCACATCCAAAACCCACTTGTCTTGGGTTATTTGAGACCAATTTTGATAAAAGAGAGAGTTTTCCTCCGAGAGGGGCTTTCAGGCAAGAAGTTCCTGTAGCCCAACAGAGGGAGTCATTGAGTTTGTTTCCTTTGAGTTTGTGACCTGTCCTCTCCTCCCCTAGGGGTGGAAGCAGTCCATTGTCTTGGTCTATAAGAAGCTTGTGTTTGAGGCCTTCCTCTGGAGTGTCTATATCTACCCCTCTGAGGCCTGCATGAAGTGGGAAAGGACCAATTTTTTGAAGGCCAATTCCTGCTAAATCTAGGTGGCTGTACTTGTAAGAAATCTTTAACTGTTTGCATGGATTTCGCCTTATCCTCCATCTTTTTAATCACCTCTTCAGCTTTTGATCCAAACAAAACATTATGCTGAACAGGAGCATCCAATAATTTAGCCTTTACTTGTTCAGGCAAATTTTGTTCCTTTAGCCATGCATGCCTTCTAATGACTGTGCCGGAGGCCGCAGCCCTACAAGAAGCCTCCAAGGCATCAAATCCGCAGTGTAAACCATGCTTCCCAACTTGTTCAGTGGCATGCAATAAGTCATGTAATTCCTTATCTGCACAGGCAGAAACGGAAGTAAGCTTTTGTTTTAAAACAGACAAGAGAAATTGCTGGTATTTCAGCATATGAAACTGACAGTTTAAAGCCCTAATGGACAAAGTATCAGAACTGTACACCTTTTTGCCCCATCTTTCCAAGGATTGAGAATCCTTTTCAGTAGGAATGGGATTTTTGACAGAAGTGGCCTTAACTCCCTTGGGACCCTGAGAAATGGTTTCAGGGTCAGCAGAAGGGTTCTTGTATAAAAACTGGTGGGAATCAGGAACCCTGTAATATCTATCAGGCTTAACAGGAGCAGGAGGAAGAGAGTCAGGGGTTAAGTTAGCCTCCGAAAAGGCATCATCCACAATATCCAAAACAGGAGGAATAGCCAGGGGTCTATGTTGGGGAAGAAGAAAATCCCTCAGTCTTTTCTTAGATTCCGAATACTCCTGTCCTTCCCAGTGGAAATGTTCCCTCATTTCATGCAAAGTTTCCCCAAAAGAGAAATCCTCAGGGGGAGAAGCTGAAGGAATGGATTCCTCAGCATCAGAATCCTCATAAGGAGGGAAAGAATATTCCTGGTCAGAAGAAACTGAGGAAACAGAAGCCTGATCAGAGGAATCATAATAAACATCCTGCCTTGGCCTTTTATCTGGAGGGGGATGTGAACCCCTAATCATAGTAAGTAAATCCTCCGCCATCTTGAGTAACTGTTTCTGTGACTTGGGAGCCGGTTCAGAAGAGGCCTGTGTTGCAGTCTTTGATTTAAAAGGAGTCTTTGCCTTTGTCTTTGGCTTTGCCTTTATTAGAAGCTGAGTAGGCCTGAAAACCCCTTCGGAAGCCGGTACCTGCATAGCGACTCCGGACCCATCCGAAGGAGCATTGTCCGAAGGTCCTGCAATAGAAATATTTAAAGGCCTGGTTGGCTCCTCATGTGAGTCCGTTTTGGCCATCGGTTCTGAAATGGCCGACGACAGGGGCTGCAAAAGCACCTCACTGACTACGGCCGAACCTGAAGCTGGCTCTGCTTGTGCGCTATCATCAGATTTGGACCTCGGAGGCCTGTCTTTATCCTTGCAACGTTTGTGAACTCCGGTAGCCGGAACCATATCAGACGACATTTTGTAGTTAAAGCGCCTACCGAAGTAATGAAAAGCAAAATCGTACCTTTGCTTAATTGTACGTTGATTGAATCTAGCACAAAACTGACAACTAGCTACGTCGTGGTCAGGGCCTAAGCAAGGAATACAGTAAGAATGAAAATCCTTATGAGGTATTTGCTTCCCACATGAAATACAATTAACTTTTTCTAACATCGGAGTGGAGCAAGAAAAAAGTTTCCTCAACGGGGTACTTAGCTTTGAGTGGAGAAGAAAATCTTCGGACTGAAGTTTATCAGAAAAAAATGGTCAGGAGTCAGCCGACTGGCACTTGCCAACTGCTATCACCGCACGGCAAGAAAGACTGGAGAAGATGGCGTCGGCTGTCAGCTTTGTACTCCTGGCACTCTGACGTCAGGGAGCATGGTTGAACGGCTGACGCCGGACCCAGACTTTGGGATTCTGGCCGACCGAGGGCTGCCTGCCGGCAGGGGAGAACCCAACAGTTATGACTAAAACAGTGAAACACGATGAACATCCATAGTTGTTTTGGATATAAAGGGGCTATGAGTATTACAGTGGTTCTGCAGCAGGCTGCTTTCTGTAGGAACTTCATTATCAGGGGCACAGAGGATATGTGAACAGGAGACCCAGGGGTCAAACATGGAGCAGAGCATCCCTAGGAGAGGAGGATGGGCAAACAAACTATTGCATTTGGTGTTAAAGGGGATACAAAGAGATTGCAGCGGGGTCTGACCCCAATGGCTGAACACTCTAGCTGCTAATGCCAGGATGAGGGACCACTCATAAGGCACAAGGACTTTTCTGCTAAAGTTGCCCACCAGAATGTTGGATTTCACCAGGATATGCATTTCTACCAGAAAATCATTGTGAGGACATCACCCCATTCCCACACACTCATGGCCTCTTGACACATGGGGTATGATTGGGTTACCTTTGTTTAGACACCAAACCACTGTCATATTGTCAGTCTGAATGCTTGTCACACCCTTGGGAAGGAAGTCTTGGAAGGCCTGTAATGCTAAGATGACTGCCTTCATCTCCAAGACACGGATGTGAAAAAGGGCTCCTGACATGGACCAGATACCTTGGGTTGTCTTCTCAAAATGCTCCCCCCTCCAGAAGTGAAGGGTCTGTGATAACTGTGGTCTTGGTCTGGAACCTGCTGCGGCTCCAAACTCCAAGGCATATGCTGAAGGCATATGTTATGTTGGCAAGATGAACTGGAAAGTTGATAGGGTGAGAAATTGACCATTCCGCCAAGAAGGTCCACTGAAGAACCATCAAGAAAAACATGGCCAACAACATAAGACAGTCAATCATGCCATCAGGCTGATAAGCCACAGAATTAGGGAAGCTGGCAATCTCTGAGAAAGTAGAATCTATCTGGCTTGAATCCACAGAGATACAGAGTCTGGAGGAGGGCACCCTGGCAACTTGGGTGGTGATGTCCAGATCTGATTAATTCCAGAGCCTGAACATGTTTCTAGACTTGACTTGTCATAATTCATAGCAATTCCCAAGGATAGGAGAAATTATAGCAGGTAGTCCCTGGCCTTGATTAAAGACACCCTTGAGGTTACTGTAAGGAGCCAGTCATCCAGGTAAGGGAAGACTCTGAATCACCTACAGCTTTAGTCAGACTGCTTCCACTGCAATACACCTGGTGAACACCAGGGGCTGCAGTCAGGCCAAAGAGCAGTACTCTAAACTGGTAATGATTGGCTCCCAGCCAGAAGAGAAGGAACCTCCTGGAATGCCTCACTACCTTTACATGACTGCAGACATCCTTGAAGTCCACTGGGCACATCCAGTCATCCTTCAGAGGGAAAATAGGCTGCACTGTCAACATCCAGAATTTGGTCCGTTTCATGTAATAGTTTTTTTGAGGTCTGCAATTGCCCTGAACCCAGTTTTCCCTTGGTACTAAAAAGGAATCTTGAGTAAACCCTGGGTCCTCTTTGGTGTGGTGGGACCACTGTATGACTCAAAGCAGCTTTTGGATTTCTGCTGCAATTTCCTTTCACTGCTGGGGTCGAATGTCAGAAACTGTTTGTTTCTCATTTGGATTAAACAGGAAGGGAATGGAGTAGCCACTGGAAATGACTATGAACACCCAGGCATCCAATGTGTTGGCCTCTCATGCGTCTAGGTGAAGAGCTAAGCCCCCTGTCCCCACTGCCTACAGAGTGTTGCAGTCAGGCAACCATTTAGGAGCACTGAAGGCTTGCCAGGTAAAAGGCCCAGGAAAGCCTCGATTTTGCTGACCTTCCTGCCCCTAGAACAGCAACCACTTAAGTTCTCCTGCCACGGAGAGCACCTTCACCTCCAGTGCCCTGGAAAACTGCTGGGATTAATGAAAGAAAGCCCCCCCCCCCAACAGTTCCCTGAAAATGTCCTCTGTGGAGTAGAGGAAAATTCCCATGGCAGACAGTCTTCCCTCTTGCTCATACCTAGACAGTACATCTCACCTTACTCCCAGACAAGGTGGATCTGTCAAAGGGGGCATTGAGAAAGGATGCCTTAAAGCAGCCCACAAAATTACATAAGTGCATCCTGGTATGGAGGCACATGGTGATAACGGTTTCTTCTTCTGTATTCAGAAGAAGCCTCATGGATAAGTTTGAGATGGACAGCACTGTAGAGAGTCTCTAAAGATTTGTGATCTACAGAAGACTGTTGTGATCTTGGTAATCAGAGCTCTTTGGCATCTAGTCATGTGAAACAAGTAGTTCATCTCACAGATTGCAAACATGGCAGAAATACACATGCTTCATGAATTGGTCCAGTGCCTGTGACTCATCACTGAGTGGGTGAGGAGGATGGTGGACCACTGTACACTCCTCTGAGATTTCCTTAGTGTGATCACTGCAGCCACCAAGAGAGTCCACTGTGGGACCCTTGCCCCAAATGACCTAAACTGGGGAGGAAACAACACCCTGGCTGACTCCTGGGGATGGGGCTCCATCATGTCAGGTACTTTCTAGGCCCTCCAGGATACCACATCGACCAGGGTGTCCAGACAGGGTACCACCCAAGAAGTGGATGGGCCTGCACCACAGGCCTTGAAAAGGAATGATTCCTCTGCAGAAGGGACTTTGGTGGTCCATCCACCTCATCTCAATTCCAGCAAATCGCTAAAACAGGTGTCTTCATGGAGGAATTTGAGGAAGCCCTTAAGGTTGGAATCCTTGGTGTGTGACTTGTCAGAGAAGTCTAAGTGTTCCTCTTGCACTTGCTCTTTGCGTGAGCCTCGCAGGATGGGGAAGCAGTGTGTGTGTGTGTGTGTGTGTGTGGGAAGAGACATGAAAGCAACAGGGGAGCTCCTAGCCTCGAGGTGTGGGCTGCCCCAAAGACCACTCCTGCAAGCCCAAGGCCCTATATGGATGGGAGAATCGGGACTGATTTAACTGAGGAACAGAAATCCCTGTCTGAGTGAGACAGGATCCTTTAAACAATGTTGAATGTTGATGCAGAGGCTGGACAGCAGGTCAGGGATCCACACCTAGGAGAGGTTCTGGTTCCCATTTGCCAAACCAGTTGGCTTAGACGCAGAAGTAGGATTCAAGCTATTCAAAGCTAAGGCAGCCAGGGGATGGTTCCAAAAGCCTCAGAGACAAACTGGACCGCGGCTCTGACTTCAGCTCCAGGATGTGTTCAACTCCCAAAGAGACTGAAATCAAAAATATCAAGGAATAAAATGAAGCCAGAGGCAGCTAAACTGTCATCAGTGACAAAGGGGTAAGGCAGGGCAGTGTCAGAACAATGGAGACAGGTACTGAAGGATGGGCTGGAGGAGGAATGATCCCAAGATATATCGTGGCCTTCTAGAAGGTACAAAGTCAGAATCAATAATGCCCCTGGAGGACATACCAGATCTACATGAAGCCACAGAAGACTGCTGGGCAGGGTTGATGCAAAGGCACGAAATTCTCCCTAATCCTAAAGGTAGAGGCCAGAACCTGAATGGGGAGTGGCTTTAAGGAAAACTCCAATCTGGAAATTATCAAAATAAAGAAAGTAACGGCGCCAATTCAAAGAGGAAGTAATGCCTAAGGAACAGCTAGGAATATTTAATGTAGGAGAGCCTGACAACTCCCAACCCAGAACCACTGAAGTAGATTGGTGTCAAGGGGCTAGCCATGTAATGTCAGAGGAGCTGAAGGTTTTGCGATCTTTGGATACGACTATCCATCAAAACAGCAAAAGGAGCACTTATGGGTCTCTTTCCAAGTTTGGCCTTTTCCTTTTTAAACTTCTCTATATTTTTATGTTCCCCACCATGTCTCTTCCCTCTTCTCATCAATCTTCATGGAGTGATAAGACAAGGGTACCGAGCAGCAGATAAAGAAGCTGCTGGTGGAAGCATCCTTTTGAAGACCAGCTTTGCCTGGCAATCAGCAAGGGCACTGGCCCAAAAACAGCATAGGCATGGCACTCCAGGTCTAGGTAGGACACGCACAAACGTGTGAATCCAGGTGGGTTTACTTGTGCCCGTATCCCATACATTTCTTGGCAAACAGTCTTCTTCTTGCTACTAGAGATATTAAGACGACCAAACAGGGCCGCAAAAGCACAACAAACCCAGCATACAACAGCAAAAACTAGAACGGCTACATCTAAAACTAAGCACTAAAAGCCCAAATGCTAAACACTCGGATTAGAATCAGAAGGAAAGAACTTTTTTTCTTTTTTTATGACGAGAAAGGTCCGCACAGAAAAACAATACCCACAGACTAAGATGACGGAACTGAAAAATTAAAAAAAATTACTAAGAAAATCCAACACTAATCACTAAAACTACTACATAGCTAATAAAAACACACAGGAGGAGAGACACTAGCAGAAGAAAAATCTGGTTAAAGACAACTTATCTACAGAGCTTCAAATATAGCATCTGACAGCTGGAAGTGGCAAATGAGATCTGAGGAGATTCAGAGAGGGGAGTGCATTATGAGACAGAAGGAAAGGAAAGTTGTGTAAAATCTTACCATAACCATAGACGTCCTTCTCTTCCATGTTGCAGTATTCACTAGTGGGTTTACCCTTCTTCCGATCAGCTTTTCCGGTCCCTGATGTTGCGGACACCTGCGTGTCTGCAGGTACATGGGCCATAAATGTGACGTTTGTGCACACCGGTCCTCAAAACCAAGGAAGCCCCAGACGGAGCCAGTCCTGATGGCCTAGCCTGTACAGAAGCCGAGGAGAGGAGTGTAAGGATAAGAGTGGATGGTGGGAGGGAAGGAATACTGCAACATGGAAGAGAAGGACATCTATTGTTATGGTAAGATTTTACACGACGTTCCTATGTCCTTCTATTCCAATGTTGCAGTACTCACTACTGGGTGAGTACAAAAGCTCCCTGCTGGCTGGGAGGTGGTCTGGGTGAGGATTCCAGGAACCCATGAGGATAGCCCTGGCAAATCCTGCCCTGGCCCTGAAGATGTGGTCCAATTTATAGTGTCTGGTGAAGGTGTGCACAGAAGACCAGGTAGCGGCTTCCAGAATGGAGTTGGACTCTAGGCCTTTAAAAAAAGCTTCAGAGGAAGCCATGGGTCTTTAGAATGGGCTCTGACGTTGCCTGTCAGTGTCTTCCCATGGTGTGTGTAACAAAAGGAAATGGCTCTAGCAATCCAAGAAGAAATGGTTTGTTTTACCACAGCTTTCCCCAGAGCCCTAGGGTGGAAGGAAACAAACAGCTGGTCTGATTTGCGTAAAGGCTTGGTGTTATGCAAACAGAATCGAAGATGACTGTGGACATACAGGGAGTTGTAGGACTGTCTCCTTGAGGATTTGGAAAGAAGGTGGGTAGGTGAATAGCCTGATTCAGGAAAGGTCACTGACCACTTTGGGGATGAAGGAAGGATTAATCCTGAGGGTGACCCTGTCTATATGAAAAACCAGAAAGGGTGGGGTAGCCATAAGGGCTAGGAGCTCCGAGACACTCCTGGCTGAGGTCAAAGCTACTAGAAGTACTGTCTTCCAAGTGCAAAATTTCAAGTCAGCCTTGCCAGCTGGTTCGAAGGGTGGCAGAGTGAGGTGTTCTAACACATAATTAAGGTCCCAGGAAGGAGGGGTCAGTTTTTGGGGGGGGGGGGTCTTAAGTGTAAGACACCCTTTAGGAATAGCTTGGCTTGAAGTCTGGAAGCTAGTGGAGGTTCCATAGGCAAGCAGGCAGAAATGCCAGACAGGTGTGCTTTAAAGGAGGAGTAAGCCAAGCCTGTCTTCAGGAGTTCACATAGGTAGGACAGAATCAGAGGCAGGCTCCATCTGTCTTTTGTGACACCAGATAGAAAAAGTACAGTTTTGTACCTACCATAAATGTAGATGTTCGAGGATCCACATTGCTGCAGTCCTAACTATTGGGTAGTCCGCTGTCCAGTCGGCCCGAATACCAAAGTATATGGCTGACGTTGGTCAGGGCGCATTAGACTGACGTCAGTACGTCAGGGTACTAATGCGCATGACCGACGTCATATCCTCAGTCTTTTCTTGCCCCAGATGTCAGAAGACCCTGAAAAGATAAGGCCAAAAACAAAAACTCCCAAAATACCTGCACCAAAAAATATATATATATAATATATACACAATTAGCAGAATATAACCTCACCTACACAACCACCCCTAAACACAGAGGGGAAGGAGGGAGGGTAAATTGGACTGCAGCAATGTGGATCCTCGAACATCTACATTTATGGTAGGTACAAAACTGTACTATGTTCTTCATTCCACATTGCTGCAGTCCTAACTATTGGGTAGAATCCCAAAGCAGAGGTAAGGGAGGCTGGCAAATCATAAGGAAGCAGGAACTGACAACATGCCTTGCAAAATAGCTGTGGCAAAACCAGCCCTAGACTTAGAGTAGAGAGGAAGGTGATAATGCTTAGAGAAAGTATGCACTGAACTCCAAGTAGCTGCCTCCAAAATATCCTTAGTTGCCACCCCTTTAGAAATGCTGTGGAAGTGGCAGTAGCCCTAGTGGAATGAGGCCGAATCCCAGCTGGAATCTCCTTGCCATGATGGGAATAACAAAATGTAATGCAACACCCAATCCACCTAGAAATAGTTTGTTTTGACACAGGCTTGCCCTTTGAAGTCAAAGCAAAAGAAACAAACAACTGCTGAGACTGCCTAAAATCCTTAGTCCTGCTCAAATAATAACGCAATAGCCTGTGTACATCTAAAGTGTGCAAAATCTTTTCCCCTTTATTTTGGGGATCTGCATAAAAGGTAGGGAAATGAATAGTTTGGTTTAAAGCCACACTAGAAACCACCTTAGGCATAAAGGAAGGATTAGTACGTAAAGATACCCTATCCTTATGAAAAATCAAAAAGGCTCCACTGCCATAAGGGCCTGCAACTCAGAAACCCTTCTTGCAGAAGTAATGGCCAACAAAAAGCAGTCTTCCATGACAAGTATTTCAATTCAGCAGTAGCCGAGGCTCAAAAGGTTGTAGAGTAAGTTTCTCCAACACAAAATTGAGATCCCAAGCAGGAGTAGGAGCTCTACGTGGGGTCTTATATTCTTTGCCCTCTAAGAAATTGCTTGAACAAAGGATGCGAAAACAATGGTGGGTCACAATCATAGTGAGCTGAAATAGCTGCAGCATGAATCTTAATGGAAGAGAAAGACAAACCTTTGTCCAGTAACTCAGTAAGATATTGAAGAGCCACACTCAAATTAGGCTCAGTAATCTCCAAATTGTTTGCTGCACTCCAAAACAAAAATCTCTTCCATTTTTCTGCGTACACTTTCCTTGTACTAGGTCTTCTGGCTTCCATAATCACATTTAAAACTTGTTGAGGAAGCAGAGACCTGCTGTCTTTCAAAACAGAATATGCCAGGCTGTTAGATGTAGAGAGTGAAGCTTGACATTGAGCAGATGACCGTCCCTCTGAGACAACAGGTGTGGAATCAAGGGTAAAGGCCATGGAGGCTTCCTTACCAGACTCCTTAGTAATGGGTACCAGTGCTGCCGAGGCCAATCTGGAGCTATTAAAATCATCCTTGGCTTGTCTTGTCTGACCTTTAGAAGCACCTTTGGAAGAAGAGGCAGAGGTGGAAAGGCATACACATGAAGATTTTTCCAACTGAAAGAAAGAGCATCCACTTTCCAAGCTGTGTGATGAAATCCTTTCATGCAAAACTTTGGCAGCTGGTGGTTTAGTGGAGAAGCGAACAGATCTATGTCTGGAGTTCCCCATGACACTGTCAATTTTTGAAATACATGAAGATCCAGTTTCCACTCGTGGGGATCCATGATTTGTCTGCTTAATACATCTGCTAAGGAGTTCTGTGCTCCGGCAGAAACCTTGCCTGAAGAGTTAGTTGCAGACTGAGCAGTCTCCCATAAAATCATTGCTTGTCTGCACAATGGGTAAGAATGTGTTCCCCCTTGTTTGTTGATGTACCACATGACAGTTGTGTTGTCTGTTAGAATCAACACCTGCCCTGGAAGAAGTAACTCCTTGAAAGCCATTAATGCAAACTGAACTGCTAACATCTCTTTCATGTTGATATGTAGATGCTGTAGTCTGGCAGGCCACTTGTCTTGTATCCACTTTCCATTTAGATGAGCTCCCCAAGCAACATCTGAGGCATCTGTCGGTAGAATCTGACTTGCCTCTGGCCGGGTCACAGAGAGTCCCTTGTTTAGGTGACATTCCTGAGCCCACCACAAAAATTCCTTTTGAATGCAAGGTATTATTTGAATGACAGTGTCCAAATCCTGGCAGTGCTGTGTCCACAGATTTTTGAGATACCATTGTAGCTTCCTCATATGCAGTTTGGCATTGGGAAGCACCAGAATACAAGATGCCATGAACCCTAAGGCTTGAAGGACTGTCCTTGCAGTCAGCCCGGACTGAAGAGATAGATGATGGAAGTAACTGGAAAGATTCTTTTGTTTGTCCGGGGTTAAAAAGGCCATCTGGGCTGCTGTATTCAGTCTCACACCCAGAAAGCACATGTCTTGAGAGGGTACTAGACTGGACTTTATTTCGCTCACAGAATACCCTAGGCATCTTAGCACTGCTATGACAAATTCCAGATGCTGTAGAAGATCTTCTTTTTCTTGAGCCAGAATCAGGCAGTCGTCCAAGTAAGGATAGATTTGGATTCCGTTTAGCCTGAAGTAAGCTATCACTGGAGCCAGAACCTTTGTGAATACTCTGGGCAGTAGATAAGCCAAAGGGCAATGCAGAGAACTGATAATGAGAATTTCCAGCTCGAAAACGCAGATACTTCCTGCAACTTAGTCTGATTGGCACATGAAGGTAAGCTTCCTTGAGATCTAAAGTTACCATCCAGTGATCTTTGCCCAGCAGAGGTAAAAGCTGTTGTAACGTCAACATTTTGAACTTGGGAATGTCCAGATAAGTGTTGAGGATAGATAAATCCAAAATCGGTCTCCACGTGTTCCCCTTCTTTGGTACTAGGAACAGGCGAGAATAAAATCCTAGGCCCCTTTCTGGCACAGGAACCGGCTGAATGGCCCCTATTTGGAGTAACTGAGAAATTTGCTTGTGAGCCTCTTGTCTTTGCAGAGGAGGAATGTCTGGCATGCCTTTGAAAGGAGGCAAGGTATGGAAATAAAACCTGTAACCGTGGTGAATGATATCCAGAACCCATTTGTCTTGGGTAATTAAATCCCAATTTTCTTTGAAAAGAGACAGTCTTCCTCCTAGAGGTGCCGCCAGGCGAGAAGGTACTGGCAGCTGAAAAGGCAGGTCATTGGGTCTGCTTACGAAAGGACTGACCCTGCCCTCACCAGAAGTCTGAGCAGGTGAACTCCTGTCCTAGGCCTAAAAGCACCTTGAGCTCTGCCCCTACCACGTCTAGACCTACCCCTAGACTGGGAATCATAAGCAGGATAAGTCCATCCCTTAGCAGGCCAATTTCTACTAAACTTTGGAGGCTGCACCTGCAAAAAATCCTTAACAGTTTGCATAGACTTAGCCTTGTCCTCCATCTTCTTTAAAACTGCTTCCACAGGCGAACCAAACAACACATCAGACTGTAAAGGAGCATCCAATATCCTTGTCTTAACATGCTCAGCTAAGTTCTGATCTCTCAACCAGGCGTGCCTACGAAGAACAGAACCAGTGGCAGCCACCCTGGAGGAGGCCTGCACAGCATCAAAACCACATTGCAAGGAATGTTTACCCACTTGTTCAGACACATGAACTAAATCCTGCAACTCTTTACACTCAATACCTTCCGCCAGAGCATCCACCTTAGATTTCAACTGTGAAAGAAGATAATTCTGATATTTTAACATGTGAAACTGACAATTCAACGCCTCATGGCTAAAGTGGAAGAAGTATACACTTTCTTTCCCCATCTATCCAAAGCCCTTGCCTCTTTATCAGGAGGGACAGGATTTTTAACAACTGAGGCCTTCACACCTTTAGGCCCCTGAGAGACAGTTTCGGGTCCGCCCTAGGACTCTTAAAAGATACTTATGAGCTTCAGGCACCCTATAATACCTATCCGGTTTAACTGGGGCAGGAGGCAAAGAATCCGGATTCAGGAAGCCTCTGCAAAACATCTTCCACCACATTCAAAACAGGAGGTATAGCTAAAGGCCTGTGCTGGGGTAAAACAAGAATTCCCTAAGCCTTTTCCTGGAATCAGAGAAATCTTGACCTTCCCATTTAAAATGCTCCTCATGGAATGCAGAGTCTCTGAAAATGAAAAATCCTCAGGAGGGAAGCTGAAGGAGTAGAATCATCCACATCAGAATCAGAATAAGGAGGGTACTCCTGCAAGTCTTCAGCCGAAGACTCAGAAGCCTCCGAGCATTGCTCAAAACTCTCAAACTCAGATTCCACCCTAGGCCTCTTATCAGGAGGGGGCATAGAACCCCTTATCATAGTAATCAAATCCTCTGCCATTTTAAGCATATGTTTCTTAGGCAAAGACCCTGAAGTACTAGGAGAAACCCCCACTGAAGCAAAACTCGGCCTGCCCTCAAAGAAGCCTTGGAAACAGAAGGGGAGGCTCTGACCACCTTAGGAAGAGAGGGAAGAACAGCCACCTGA
This sequence comes from Protopterus annectens, assembly GCF_019279795.1. Classification (NCBI taxonomy): domain Eukaryota; kingdom Metazoa; phylum Chordata; order Ceratodontiformes; family Protopteridae; genus Protopterus; species Protopterus annectens. The sequence goes on from NC_056727.1 coordinate 554,864,319, forward strand.
GAAGCCCCTCAGCCTGGCCTACTTCCTGAGAGGATACATCCTGTAACAGTAAAGTCTCTCCCTGAGACCCCAAAGAAACACCTGGCAAAACCTCCGGCTCCACTGAGCCCTCTAAAGAACCGACATCTGGGACTGTCTGTTCCTCCACTCTAGGCTTTGCTGTTTTGTCCTTGCGTTTTTTAGCCGAAGCCGGCGTCGGAACATCCGACGGCATTTTATAATTACAACGCTTCCCAAACACTAACCTGGCACAGTCTAACCTTCTCTTAATAGTGCGTTTGTTAAATCTAGCACAAGAGCGACATCCAACAACGTCGTGCTCAGGCCCTAAACAAGGTATACACAAAGTATGGTAATCCCTATGAGGTATCTGTTTCCCACAAGAAATACAGTTATTCACTTTTTCTGACATCCGGTTAAATACTGAGGCAAGAAAAACCAAAATATTCCCAACGGGTACTTAGCCAACTTTGATTCGGTCTGAAACTCTGGCTTCAGAAACTTTCAGAACGCCAACCTGCACTTGCAAAATTGCTTCTGCATCGGACCATGCGGCAAAAAAGACTGAGGATATGACGTCGGTCATGCGCATTAGTACCCTGACGTACTGACGTCAGTCTAATGCGCCCTGACCAACGTCAGCCATATACTTTGGTATTCGGGCCGACTGGACAGCGGACTACCCAATAGTTAGGACTGCAGCAATGTGGAATGAAGAACATCCTTCATTTCGAGAGAAGATTTCCTTGTGTTGGGTTTCTTGGCCTCCTGCAGGACTGAGAGCACTTCCTCATTGTACAGGTGTCTGAAGGGAATCAGAATCCTATCAGCTACAGGGAGAGGTTCAGGGATCTCCACTGTGGATGAATCTGTGTCCCCTTGTGCTATGTAAGTAGATCCACTGAGGGGGGTAACTTGTGGCGATTGCCCTTGGAGAGATGAAGTAGGGGGAACCAGTGCTGCCTTGGCCAGTAGGGAGTCACCAACAAGATTGTTGGCGAGTCTTGCTGAATTTTCAGTAGGACTCACTGGATCAGAGGGAAGAGGGGAAGGTGTACAGGAATCTCCCTTCCAAGACATTAAGAAGGCATCTGTTTGCAGTGCCTTTGGGTCATGAGTTCTGAAGCAGTAGCTCTGGAGTTACCCGTTTGTGGAGGAGGTGAACAGGTCTATCTGTGGAGTACTCCACCTGTGGATCAGATCAAGGAAAACATCTCTTGACAGCATCCATTCATGACTGTCTGAGGTGGTTCTGCTTAGAGAGTCTGCCTGACAACTGTGGTGGGATAGGATGTAGGTTACCTGGAGGGGGATCCCTGGGAGATAGTCATATCCCATACCTGTAGAGCTATAGGAGGTAGGACTTCATCCCTCCTTGCTTGTGCAGGTACTACATTACTGTGGTGTTGTTTGTAAAGATCTTTAGGGTGCCTGACCTGAGGAAAGGCTGGAAGGCCTGCAGAGCAAAAAGAATGGGTGACATTTCCTTGATGTTGATGTGCCAGTGTTTGTCCGTACACCAACCTTGCACTGTTCTTGTCTCCAGAGTCAACTCCCCAGCCCAGATCTGGCAAGTCTGTATGCATGATTTGGGAGGGGGAGGGCATTTGCAGAGGGAGGCAGGGTTTTGGGCAACCTGGGCCAGCCACCACTTCAGTTCTTGGTGAAGGCAGGGGAGGAGTGGGATCCTGAACTCGAGGGGGTGTAAGTGCTGGGTCCATACCGAGCGTAGATACCACTGCATTTTCCTCATGTGTAGCCTTGCCTGGGGTAGCATGCGAATAGTGGTTGCCACGTACCCAAGAAGTTTGAGGAATTCCCTTGTAGTCAGGACAGGGGAGAGGAGGGCAGACTGTAAATGGTGGCTCAACGAAAGTACTTTTTCCTCCAGTAGGAAGGCCATCCGGTCTGCCCCGATTCTGCATTCCAGGAAGACAATGTCTCGTATAGGATTTAGTTGGGATTTGGGGAAGTTTATAAGGAACCCTTGAGACTGCAGCAAGAGCTGCTTTGTGTGGGCGAGGAGGGTTTGTTGGTCTGCTGCTTGAATGAGAAGGTAATCAAGTTATGGGAAAATTTGCATTCCCCATATCCTGCAGTAAGCAATGACTTGGGCTAGGCATTTTGTAAAAACCCTTGGTGCAGTGGAAAGTCCAAAAAGAAATGCACAGAATTGGAAATGAGAGGAGCCTGCTTTGAATCTGAGGAATTTTCTGGAGGACTGTTTTATGGGAATGAGCAGGTTGGCCTCCTTGATGTCCAGGGTTACCATGACGGCCTGAGGAAGGATGAAGGGAAAGAGAATGGGTAGTATATCATCCTGAAGGATGGGACCTTCAAAAAGAAGTTGAGATGGGAGGGTCTCCATGGTCTTTCCTTCCTAGGCACCAGAAAAATTCTGGAGTAGAAGCCTTTCCCACGAGCCGAGGTGGGGGACTAGTTCTATGGTGCCTTGGAGTAACAGGTTATTTAGGACCTTGGGTAGGAGGGACCTTTGGGGGGGGGGGGTAGGTAGTCTTGGAGGAGGAGAGATCCAGGACATGAACTAACCCTCCTTCAGGACTGTCAGAACTCATTTGTCAGATGTCACTAGGGCTCATGCAGGGAGGCAGTGAGAGTCGGGAAAATAGGGGTATGGTGGGAAGAAGTGGGGGAAGAAACGGTGGCAATCAGTCAGACACTGCCTGCCCTTTCTGGAAAGGGAGGTCTCTGGGCAGTGGTCTGAGGAGTCCTAGGCCGAGTAGATTGTCTCTTGTGGGGTCTTCTAAGCCTGGAGGGGGCAGAGGGCCTAGAAGTTATCCTTATGAATTGCATTTTGGCTGGGTAGTTTCTCTGGAACTTTGGGATTGGAGAGACAAGGAGATGCTTTAGGTTCTGTAGTTCTTTCCCTTTTTGTTGGAGTGACTTGAAAAGGTCAGCCACCTTGGTGCCAAAAAGGGCAGAGTGATCCAAGGGTGCATCCAAGAGTTTGGCCTTGAAGTCATCCGGGAGGGGTTGTAGACACAGCCAGGAGCATCTCCTCAACACAGAAGCAGATGCAGCTGACCTGCAGAGGCCTCAGCTGCATCATACTCACACCTGAGAGACTGTTTATTAACTTAGAGATGAGCCCGAGCAAGAAAGATAGGGATGCCTTTGCAGCACAGTCAGGGATATCATTGAGATCTTTAGAGGCTTTGTCTAGTAAAAATATACTAACAAGCAAAAACTACTGGAAAAATTCAGAAAACCACACAAGAAAATAGCATTTTCGTGAAGTTTTAATGTTGTTTCCTGGTACCTCGGCCCATGGCCTTCAAGGGAATAAATGATGACATCATACACCTCCCCTTTTAAATCATCCTGATCAATTATTCAATTAAACATACAAATTATACAAACAAATACTAATTTAGTGCCCTTCAATAATAAAGTAGTCACACTATTACTAATTACCAAATCAGAGAGATTAACGATATGGTAGTCGGAAACAGTGTCTGAAAAGTCAGAAATATCTTGATGTATAAAAATATCTTGCTGTACAAAATACCTGCGTAGTGAAATATCTTGCTGTACAAAATACCTGTCATGCAAGTCCCTTGTTAAAGTCATCATAATTACATTCAGTTCCTTTTTCTCCTCTGGGGCAAAGTGAGTATTACGGAGCATCTCGGTGACATACGGAATGTCTAATTGGAGAATCCAGTGGCAAGTCATTTTTATGACTGCCACGGGGGGTCTGATAGTTTATTTTTTTAGTGTTTTGGCCAGACCTAACCATACTGGGGGAACAGATTTTCTAAGCAAACTATATCAGTTGGAATCCAAATTCATTATTAGTTTTGGCACTTTGAGGCCGAAGGGTCTGAATCAGGAGGTTAATATTGGTGTCCCGTAAAGTTGTGGTTATTTATTTGGAAGGCACATTTCAGATAAGGATGTTCAGGCCTAAATCTTATTATATTGCATTACATTGCCAAATAATGGAGGTGAATGTCATGTTACATTTTCAATTTGTCTTGTTCAGCAATATGCTGTTAATATGTAAGGTAACAAGGGAAAATATTTTGTAAGCATATATATGGATGTATACATTTTGTGTGGGAACAGTGTTCGATTGTTGGCTTTGGCTTAAAGTGAATTTATTAATCATCTAAAAGAATTAATGAATCATTTAGTTGAATATTTAATTGAATAACTAATCAGGATGACTTAAAAGGGGAGGTGTCTGATGTCAATTTATTCCCTTGAAGGCCATGGGCGGAGGTACCAGGAAACATCATTAAAACTTCACCGAAAATGCTATTTTCCTGTGTGGTTTTCTGAATTTTTCCAGTGCTTTTTGCATGTTAGTATGCTTTGTCTAGTAAAGCCAAGGAGTATTCGGCCATGTGTGACTGGTAATTCGTAGCCCTAAAAGCTAGGGTAGCAGAAGTGTAAATCTTCTTTCTCCACCTCTCCATGGCCTTGCTGTCTATCTGCACGCAGGAGACATTTGGTTGCCCTATCAGTAGCAATAGAAATAGTGGCTGGGTCTGCTGGAGGGCACTTGGAATTTCTCTGCATAAGGTACCCTGTATAACCTGTCGGCTCTTCTAGGGGCAGGTGGCTGGGAATCTGGATTCAAGCATGTTGCAGCAAAAGTATCCAAGAAGGCATGCTGGACAGGTGGAATAGGAGCCGGGTTAGGAGATTCCATCTAGATCAGGTCATAGAATCTTTTTTAAGCCTCAGGCGTGTCTGAGCATTCCCATTTAAAATGTTCTTTCATAAGGTTGACTATGTCCCCGAAGGTCAGGTCTTCCATGGGGAGTCAGGTTCTGCAGAGGCTTCTTCCGGGGATCCGTACCCCAATGGGGAAGAAATCTGTACAGAGTAGGACAAGGAATCCTCTGAGGAGTCTGACATTTACTCCTCTGCAGGCTGGCTAGGTGTTCTCTCAGGCAGGAGAGGCCTTGGGCTGAGAAGAGGTGGCACAGCTGAAGGAAGGTCAGTGCCAGGAAGGCATTGTAGAGGCTCTGGCTGAAGGCCTGCCAATCGGGCAAGGCTTCCTGGGTTGGTGGAATATGCCTCGGCTTTTCTTTCTTCTTGGTAGGCCTAGCCAGCATCTGGCTGGTGGTAGGCCTGGAAGTCACAGTAGGAATGGTGGAGCCCTGGTCTGAAGTGCCCATCTGGTTCTTGCCGGCATCTGAATCAGGCGCCAGAATATCCTCCCTGGACGTATTGCCCACTCTGGATTGTGCGGCCTCCTGATAGGTACCTGCTTTATTTGAAGTGGCGGACGCCGGTTTCTCTGCCAAGCTGACAATGGCTATAGGCTGAGAATTAGTGGAGGAAGGCACAGTGGAAGTAGAAGGCCGCGTGGCCTTGGCCCTCTTCTTGGGTGTCGGACTTCCATACCGAGAGCGATCTGTCTAAGGCGCTGGTTTTCAAGGTACAAGTCAAGGGCCTGAAGTCGGTGACTAAGGGTCTTACGGATGAACGACTTACAAATGGCCCAGTATTTTATAATCATGATCCCTGCCCAAACAAAAGAGACCATGGTCGTGGGTGTCTTTATGGGGAATTTGGAGACCACAGTTGCACTTGCTCTTACTGGGCATTAACAGACTACAGTACTACAAAAAAGGACTAAATAAATCCCCAATAGGGTACTTATCTTGATGTGAAACTGATAAGACATCCGTGAGTAGCAGGAACACCTTGCAAATGGGCTGGCGGCTGAAAAGTTCTGAGGGCCGGTGCATGCAGACATCACATTTATGGCCCACATACCTGCCACCACATCAGACACCCTATGCACCATCAGGGACTGGAAAAGCTTTGGAAACCTGGCCAGACAAGCTGATCGAAGAAGGGTAAACCCACTAGTGAATACTGCAACACTGGAATATTAGGACAACAGCTGAAGAATCTTGAGCTGCCCAGCTTATGATCCAATAACCCAGAGGTTGAAGAGGATGGAAGAGACAACTTCAGTTCTTTCAGGTCAGAGTTTGGGGGAAACTAGAGCCCATCTGGATAATGAGTGGGCACAATGCAGATATATCAGTTCTGGACAGGATATCAGTCCATCACAGATGCAAACAAATATCCACATACAGCACACACACCTAAGGGCAATCTACAGGATCACTACACCAACTGAATGCCACTGGGATGTGGGAAGAAACTCAACCAGCTGAAAAACCCATTCAAACAAAGACTGCACAAGAGGCACCCCAGCTGACAACTAAAATGCAAATCCAACAGCTGTGAGACCACAGTGCTAATATTTATGGCACAATTTCACACACTAAAAACTAGAGGATACAGTGAAATAAAATCACTGTTCTGGACCTCCTCTCAAGCATAATGAAAAAAAAGACAGAAGGCGCAAAATTGGGCACTTAATGAAAACAGCTTATCAGGTTAACGGCAAGTGTTCAGTTTTTACCTTAAAATCATATTTATGCTTTATCTGTTGGTCAGCTTAGAGGGTCTATCTGAAACATTTAAGACAGAGGCAGCAGAAGCAGCACTTAAAACTGTTTATCTTTGAAAGCTTGAAACGCACATGGTCGAAAGACAATTGTGCGAAAGTATGTTTTCAAGTTTTCAGATAGCTGAATAGAAATGCAGCAAATGTGCAATGAGCGAATGCACATTTGACATTCGTTCATTGCAGATTCGGCATTGTGGGTGCAAAGTGCACTATAGTGGGGATCGAGAACTGGACCCTTTCCCCACTGTAGTGTGACCTTGGAGTTAGAATAATAAAGTAGGGTTGTGTGTGGGGGTGCAGGGGGGCTTGCCCCCCTGCATTACGATCTGTACTCAAAATTGTAGTTTGCAAATCTGGTTTTCGATTTGCTGATTTATGAACTTCTGTGCAGTTCGGAATGACTGTTTATGTCATTCCTGTTCGCACAAAGGGCCATTCGGCAGGTTGACTTTCAACCTTTCAAAGTTAAACCCTCAAAACACACGACTCATGACATTTTTAATTACCAAAGCTGCAAGCTCTTCATAAAGTGCTTCTTGCTAATGTAGAAAAATCATCCCCTCACAAAGTTTTAAGATGTATGAATAGCTATGCCTGGTACAGCATTTACTTACACCCAAGATTTTTTTTTTTTAAAGGAACAGTGCATCAGGTAAAGTCTTACCTTTTATTCTTCCATCAAAACTGGGATTTGTTGCAACTCTTAAACCAGGGTGAGGCAACAAGAAACACTGAAGATTACAGAAACAAGAATGAATGTGCTTCCTTACATTCTGCAGCTCCTCATGCTGGTTTTGCGTCACCTGAGAAATAAAATGTTTATACTTCAGTTTGAATTCTGAATGCATTACCAAACTGTGGATGTTGTGAATATCACAGTCTTCCTGTTAATTATTATACATCTTTGTTTGTGTAGCTACAGTATAAATACATATGTGAAAGAAATTTAGTGTGAAAAAGTAAACTGCTTACTGCTTTCAAAACAATTATGTGACTATATTGTCATTGGAGGTGCTTCCTTGAAAAACAAGGGATAAGGCTCTGACTATGACTCAGGTGAACAAGTTTAATTAGTGGCTTGGGCATCAGCTGGAATTGAAATACAGAGGATGGTCATGCCTGTACTTGGGGTGGAGTATGTTCACAGTTTACCACAACTTCTCAGAGGATCAGTGGCAGATCCAACTGTAACCTGAGGGCATACATTTGGCTCACTAAGCTGTTGATAGGTGACAGTCATCATCACTAGTGAAATGAACAGTCGACCTGCACAGGGGAAAGTATAATGTCCCCCACTGTGTTGTAAATTGCATGCCCTCACCCCACCCAGGGGGTGGGATTAGGACCATACAAAGGCCAAGATGGCTGCTTGTCTTGCTTCTGTGGCCGACTCATCGAAGTGGAATGAATGGGCTAGTCAGAGCACAGGGAGACTGACAACACTCAAGGGAATGGGGAAAAAATATACTGTTCTGCCATGCTTTAGTGCAGTTGTAGAACGTGATCCATAAAGACCAGTAATGTACAGTCACTACTACAAATAGGAAACACAGCTATCAGTACATGATCTGAAATATAGTTATTGGTTGCGAGTCCTAGCTTTCAATCAAACTGCACATGTTCTTGTGAAATATAATTTCTACCTCATATACCCTGTTATTGTACCTTGGGGAATATGTAAATAATGTCAGAATTCCTACTACTGAACTCATCTTTCATACCCAATATTTTCATTAATTTCTTCAGAAATGTACCCTCGTTACATTTTCCCTTTCAAGTCCTTCTGATGCACTCACTACTGCAAATAAAGATCCAGTCGCCACCTATAAGTAGCTACATTTTCATAAGCTCCATAACTGTAGTTTTTGACGGAATATAAATACATGTTAGCATAATCATCTTCCCTTGCCAATATCCCCTTACTACCAAAAATGTAGCATTGTCTTTTTTCTCACTTCTATCACTACTTGAGCCCCTCTAGCAATTAGTATAATTACTCCCCCTTTCCTTTTCCCCTAATATTCTGCTGAATTTCAACCCTGAAATCTTTTCTTTGATCAATTTCACTGTTATCTGCACCCTGCATTTAATACAATTTGATAGGTTTTCCTTTTTGTTGATACCTGTAATGCCATCTACATTCCCAGACAAGATGGACAGTGCAGTCATTACCATAAAAAGCTGTTCCCACCTATACTACGTCAGTTTGACTATGTATTTCCAACTTTCATGTTACATGCACATTTATTTATTTATTTTATTTATTTTACATTTGTTAACCGGGAAATTCCGACTGGACCAGGTCCATTTTCAGCGGAGGCCTGGGGAGAAAAGCCCCAACATCAATTTATACAAATACAGTACATCCAGCATAATACACAAACAGGTTACATAATGTATGCTGAGCATAGTAATATAACAAGAATGAATAAAAACACTCCAGGTAAAAGAAGATATAGAACATGGGTAAAAAGACAAGGTCAGTCATACATTGGTAAGAAATGAAAATATATCAAGTAAGATTTTACAGTTCATTTTAAGAGTATTTACTTTAATGAAAACTCTCAACCAAAAGCTACATACAATTTCAAAACACCTCTCCCCCTGCTAATTTAGGGAAAACACACAAAAAGTAAGCACATCTTAAATAATTTAAAATCCTGCAGATAGGAAAACTGTCCCAAATCAACAGCTGCACCCATAGACATCACTGAACCTAAAATTAAGGTTACCCATTTTGAAGTGCATACTATAGCACGTGTTCCCACTAACACTTGATTGCTGTCTGTTCTTTTCTCATCTCTTTTCCCCTCACAGACATGAAAAACAGCTTGCATGCTTTCAGAAAATATTAACATTTAGCCATAAGAAAAAGTGCGCTGACTTTAAATAAAACTGAACTGCATGTTGTTCTATTAAATACATTAAGGTATTGAGGTTGCTATCTCTTATTCACGTCCCATAATTTCAAACTATTTTGCACTTTAACTACTTGCCGCTGTACCTTCAAATTTTGCATTTCCCTCAGCAAAGGATTCACAGAACTTTCAAGATTAATTGCTTGTGCCTGCAGAGAGCTCATCTCTATGTCAAAGTAGTCAACAATGAATATTTGTAAATTTCACTCAGAACAGAACGTACAGCTGCTTTAGCAAGACTTGACTCCCACTGATTTGCTAATGGAAGAAAACAAGCTAACATCTTTGCAGATGTAAGAAGCCTGACATTTTTCATGGCTTTCATCATTTTGTCTTCATTTTCTAGCCTGCTTGCTTACAAAAAAATATTTATAGCTTAAGCTAAGAGAAAATACATCTTAAGTCTACATATAATAAAATCTGTGCACTTTTACAACCCACCCCACTTCAGCAACCCAAGATCACAGCATATACTTGCTTTTGTCCAGCCTTTCTTCTATAGTAAAGCCTATATTTCTTACAACTAAAAAGTGCTAATTTACTTAACACAGTCACTGTAAAGACTCCGTCACATTTAAAATACCTCTGACTATATACTACACAAAACAGGCAATTTATGTAATTTTATACAGACAGTAACAGAACAAACACGGTTTTGCTTACAGTTACTTTTCCCCATTTTAGTGCCATTCTACAGATTACATGACAAAATGGGGTATACACTTTGCAGGCCACCCACAATTTTAATAAAGACAACAAACATCCAGTCTTTCAGCAACTTTTCTGCAAATCCATATTTAACAAATATGACTGATGCTTTATAGTCTTCCATTTATTCAGTAATTTCAGTGTTTCTGGTTTTCCTATTAATTTCCCTCTCTCAACACCAGACTCTTGTTCGTGCCGAAGGTATGCCCGATTCTTCAATTCTTGTGTTTTTTTTTTTTTTTTTTTTTTGCTGTTAAAGCATTTCCCTTTGGAACACTGGAAAAGGCTTCATGGGCAAAGTCTCTGAAAAAGCTTTATTGTAACAGCATGAGAAGCACAGTCCCTTTCAGTTTGCCGTCTCATTTTTGGTTGAATAAACTTATTTCCTCCTTAGCCTGTTCTGCATCAAACATGCCTTTGATCCTCCAGGAAAAAAAAAATTCTGGAGACAGCTGAATACAGTAGCTCCCTGGCTGCTGGGAAAAATCTGCTTCTCTACTGCCTGGTTTTCACAGAACAATTTTCCAAAAAACATTCCACTATCTCCAATTTTTAATACTTTTCTCTATCGCCATAGTTTTGTCAGGATCAATACTTTTGGCTGGCATGACGTCATCTTTACTAACAGGTCATGGCTGCTTTCTCATGGCCAGGATTGGAGCATACACTATGTGCATTTTCAATTAAATCCTACTGTGGAATACCAGTTGGGTTGCTCATTTGTACTTTCAAATGAATACAGTCTGTCCCACTTCCAATTTCTCTGGTACAGCAGAATGCCACAGTTTTTCTTTGTGTGCTTTATTTTTTTATTCTACCATTTTTTGGACCAGCTCTTCTTTGAAGTCTCATACTCAGCCAGCCTGTTCTTCATTTCAGTCTCTGAATTTTTCAGTTTTATCAGTTCATCTAAATAGCTACTTCTACTTATTCTAGCCTTTTGTTAATTGAGTTGATACACTCTTTCACTGCTTCTTTTCATCACCTCTGGGTATATTTGATTTCTCTCTAAATTAGTGGAAACAATCTCTTGTACCAAAGCTGAAGCTTGAAATGTGTTTTGCTGAACAGCTGCAGGATTCTTCATAACCAGTGTTTTCACTTAACCTTTTTGTGGTTGATTTTCTTTCTGGTTCTCTAAATTTCTTCTTTCCTGGCATCTAGGCAGTGTACTTACTAGCCAGCAACTGAATTTTACTCAAGCTGACAATATCACTGACTCATTTCTCAGATTCTTTTTTCACACTTGGAGAGATTAAATCAAGGTGTTGATCAGTGTGCAGCCATCTTGGAAGTAGAAGTGTCTCTGTTCTTTGAGCATAATTTAAGATCAAACTGGCTTTTAACTCAACAGTTACAAAGGATGTAATTACTATGAATACACACCCCAACTGCTGCACTGATTGGGAACTTTACCTGCGAATTTAAAGTGACCTGTCATTGTGTCTCAAAGAAACTGAATCAGCACACTAGAAGTAAGTTATTCTGCTGTACACCTTTTCATGTACAATATAGAACACTGTGCTGCCACAGTCATAGTACCTGTATATGGAACTTACTAAAAAAAAAATCCCTTCAAGGTTCTTATCCATTTCCATGAAAATGTCAGTGGATGTCACAGAATATTAGTAACATATACATAATAGCAATGAAGGACCCAATAGATTTCACATACATTCACATATGTAATGCACATAAATTATTCACAACACAGTATCTTAGTAAATTAAAGTAAAACAGGAGATAATCAAGTCTAATATGCTAGCTGCATTAATCCCAAGACATAAAAAGTACAGTTTTGTACCTACCATAAATGTAGATGTTCGAGGATTCCATTGCTGCAGTCCTTACTATTGGGTATAGTCCGCATCCAGTCGGCCCGAATACCAGAGTATAAGGCTGACGTCGGTCAGGGTGCATTAGACTGACGTCAGTACGTCAGGGTACTAATGCGCATGACCGGCGTCATATCCTCAGTCTTTTCTTGCCCCAGATGTCAGAAGACCCTAAAAGACAAGGCCCAAAATACCTGCACCAAAACATGAACAATATATACAAAAATATAAGCAGGTAAATCACCTACACAACCACCCCTAAACACAGAGGGGAAGGAGGGATTGGACTGCAGCAATGGAATCCTCGAACATCTACATTTATGGTAGGTACAAAACTGTACTATGTTCTTCGTTTTCCATTGCTGCAGTCCTTACTATTGGGTAGAATCCCAAAGCAGAGGGAAGGGAGGCTGGCAAATCATAAAGAAGCAGGAGCTGACAACATGCCTTGCAAAACAGCTGTGGCAAAACCAGCCCTAGACTTAGAGTAGATAGGAAGGTGATAATGCTTAGAGAAAGTATGCACTGAACTCCAAGTAGCTGCTTCCAAAATATCCTTAGGTGCCACCCCCCGTAGAAATGCTGTTGAAGTGGCAGTAGCCCTAGTGGAATGAGGCCTAATCCCAGCTGGAACCTCCTTGCCATGATGGGAATAACAAAATGCAATGCAAAAGTCAATCCACCTAGAAATAGTTTGTTTCGACACAGGCTTGCCCTGCGAACTCAAAGCAAAAGAAACAAACAACTGCTGAGACTGCCTAAAATCCTTAGTCCTGCTTAAGTAATAACGCAATTGCCTGTGTACATCTAAAGTATGCAAAATCTTTTCCCCTTTATTTTGGGGGTCTGCATAAAAGGCAGGCAAAGGAATAGTTTGGTTTAAAGCCACACTAGAAACCACCTTAGGCATAAAGGAAGGATTAGTACGTAATGATACCCTATCCTTATTGAAAATCAAAAAGGGCTCGACTGCCATAAGGGCCTGCAACTCAGACACCCTGCTTGCAGAAGTAATAGCCAACAAAAAAGCAGTCTTCCATGACAAAAATTTTAATTCAGCAGTAGCCGTAGGCTCAAAAGGTTGTAGAGTAAGTTTTTTCCAACACAAAATTGAGATCCCAAGCAGGAGTAGGAGCTCATTGGGGGTCTTATAGTTTTTTGCCCCTCTAAGAAACTGCTTGAACAAAGGATGCGAAAACAATGGTGGGTCACAATCATAGTGAGCTGAGATTGCTGCAGCATGAATCTTAATGGAAGAGAAGGACAGACCCTTGTCCAGTAACTCAGTAAGATATTGAAGAGCCATACTCAAATTAGGCTCAGAAATCTCCAAATTCTTTGCTTTACTCCAAAATAAAAATCTCTTCCATTTTGCTGCGTACACTTTCCTTGTACTAGGTCTTCTAGCTTCCATAATCACATTTAAAACTTGTTGAAGAAGTTGAGACCTGCTGTGTTTCAACACAGAATATGCCAGGCTGTCAGATGAAGAGAGTGAAGCTTGACATTGAGCAGATGACCGTCCTGCTGGGATAACAGATGTGGAATCAAAGGTTAAGGCCATGGAGGCTTCTTTACCAGACTCCGTAGTAGAGGGTACCAGTGTTGCCGAGGCCAATCTGGAGCTATCAAAATCATCCTTGGCCTGTCCTGTCTGACCTTTAACAGTACCGTTGGAAGAAGAGGCAGAGGTGGAAAGGCATACACATGAAGGTTTGTCCAACTGAAAGACAGAGCATCCACTTTCCAAGCTGTGTGATGAAACCCCTTTGTGCAAAACTGTGGCAGCTGGTGGTTTAGTGGAGAAGCGAACAGATCTATGTCTGGAGTTCCCCATGACCCTGTCAATTTCTGAAATACATGAAGATCCAGTTTCCACTTGTGGGGATCCATGATTTGTCTGCTTAACACATCTGCTAAGGAGTTCTGTGCTCCTGGCAGAAACCTTGCCTGAAGAGTTAGGTGCAAGCGTAGCGCAGTCTCCCATAAAATCATTGCATGCCTGCATAGAGGATAAAAATGTGTTCCCCCTTGTATGTTGAAGTACCACATGACAGTTGTGTTGTCTGTTAGAATCAACACCTGCCCTGGAAGAAGTAACTCCTTGAAAGCCAGCAATGCGAACTGGACTGCCAACATCTCCTTTATATTGATATGTAGATGCTGTAGTCTGGCAGGCCACTTGTCTTGTATCCACTTTCCATTGAGATGAGCTCCCCAAGCAATGTCTGAGGCACCTGTCAGTAAAATCTGACTCGCCTCTGGCCGGGTCACAGAGAGTCCCTTGTTTAGGTGACATTCCTGAGCCCACCACAAAAATTCACTTTGATGGCAAGGTATTATTTGAATGACAGTGTCTAAATCCTGGCAGTGCTGTGTCCATACATTTTTGAGATACCATTGTAACTTCCTCATATGCAGTTTGGCATTGGGAAGCACCAGAATACAAGATGCCATGAACCCTAATGCTTGAAGGACTGTCTCTGCAGTCAGCACGGACTGATGAGATAGTTGATGGAAGTAAAGTGACAGACTCTTTTGTTTGTCCGGGGTTAAAAAGGGCCATCTGGGCTGCTGTATTCAGTCTCACACCCAGAAAGCACATGTCTTGAGAGGGTACTAGACTGGACTTTATTTCGTTCACAGAATACCCTAGGCATCTTAGCACTATAGAGGGTACTAGACTGGACTTTATTTCGTTCACAGAATACCCTAGGCACCTTAGCACTGCTATAAGATATTCCAGATGCTGTAGAAGGTCTTCCTTTTCTTGAGCCAGAAGCAGGCAGTCGTTTGAACAAGGATAGAGTTGAAGTCCTTGGAGCCTGAAGTAAGCTATTACTGGAGCCAGAACCTTTGTGAATACTCTGGGCGCAGTAGATAAGCCAAAGGGCAATGCAGAGAACTGATAATGAGAATCTCCAGCTCGAAACCGCAGAGACTTCCTGTAACTTAGCCTGATAGGCACATGAAGGTAAGCTTCCTTGAGATCTAAAGTTACCATCCAGTGATCTTTGCCCAGCAGGGGTAAAAGCTGTTGTAACGTCAACATCTTGAACTTGGGAATGTCCAGATAAGTGTTGAGGAGAGATAAATCCAAAAGCAGTCTTCACGTGTTCCCCTTCTCTGGTACTAGGAACATGCGAGAATAAAATCCTAGGCCCCTTACTGATACAGGGACTGGCTGAATGATGTCCAACACCCATCTGTCTTGAGTAATTAAATCCCAATTTTCTTTGAAAAGAGACAGTTGTCCTTCAAAAGGAGCTGCCAGACGAGAATCTACTGGCAGCTGAAAAGGCAGGCCATTGGGTCTGTTTACGAAAGGACTGACCCCTGCCCTCACCAGAAGTCTGAGCAGGTGAACTCGGTCTTCAAGGCCTATAAAGAATCTTGAGCCCTGCCCCTACCACGCCGAGACCTACCCTAGACTGGGAATCATAAGCAGGATATGTCCACCCCTTAGCAGGCCAATTCCTACTAAACTTCGTGGCTGTACCTGCAAAAATCTTTAACAGTTTGCATAGACTTAGCTTTGTCCTCCATATCCATTAAAACTGCTTCCACAGGCGAACCAAACAACACATCAGACTGTAAAGGAGCATCCAAAATCCTTGTCTTAACATGCTCAGCCAAATTTTGATCCCTCAACCAGGCATGCCTGCGAAGAACAGAACTAGTGGCAGCCACCCTCGAGGAGGCCTGCACCGCATCAAAACCACATTGCAAAGAATGCTTGCCCACTTGTTCAGACACATAAACTAAATCCAGCAAGTCTTTACAATCAATACCTTCCGCCAAAGCATCCACCTTAGATTTCAATAGTGAAAGGAGATAATTTAGATATTTCAGCATGTGAAACCGACAATTCAACGCTCTCATGGCTAGAGTGGAAGAAGTATACACTGTCTTACCCCACCTATCTAACACCCTTGCCTCTTTGTCAGTGGGAACAGGATGTTTAACCACAGAGGCCGTAAAACCTTTAGGCCCCTGAGAAACAGTTTCTGGGTCCGCCCTAGGACTCTTAAACAAATACTTATGAGCGTCGGGCACCCTATAGTACCTATCAGGTTCAACAGGAGCAGGAGGCAAAGAATCAGGGTTCAGGGAAGCCTCCGCAAAAACATCTTCCACCACATTCAACACAGGAGGTATAGCTAAGGGCCTATGCTGGGGTAAAAACAAGAATTCCCTAAGCCTCTTCCTGGAATCAGAGTAATCCTGGCCTTCCCATTTAAAGTGCTCCCACATGGAATGCAGAGTCTCTGAAAATGAAAAAATCCTCAGGAGGAGAAGCCGAAGGAGTGGCATCATCCACATCAGAATCAGAATAATGAGGATACTCCTGCAAATCCTCCGCAGAAGACTCAGAAGCCCCTGAACCCTGTAAAAAAACTGTCAAACTCTGGGTCCACTCTAGGCCTCTTATCAGGAGGGCCCATAGAACCTCTAATCATGGTAATCAAATCTTCTGCCATTTTAAGCATATGTTTCTGAGGTACAGAACCCGAAAGGCTAGGAGAAGCCCCCACTAAAGCTGAAGGTGGCCTACCTCTAAAAGAAGTTTTGGCAACAGAAGGAGAGGCTCTAACTACTTTGGGAAGAGAGGGAAAAATAGTTACCTGAGAAGCCCCCTCAGCCTGGCCTGCCTCCGGAGAGGGTACATCCTGTAACAGTAAAGTTTTCTGCCTGAGACTTCATAGAAACTCCTGGCAAAACCTCTGGCTCCACTGAGCCACCTAAAGAACCGATGTCCGGGACTGCCGGTTCATCAACCCTAGGCTTCTCTGTTTTGTCCTTGTGCTTCTCGGATGAAGCGGGCGTCGGAGCATCCGACGGCATTGTACAAGTGCAACGCTTCCCAAACACTAAACTGGCACAGTCTAACCACCTCTTAATAGTGCGTTTGTTAAACCTAGCACAAGAGCGGCAACCAACAACGTCATGCTCAGGCCCTAAACAAGGTATACACAAAGTATGGTAATCCCTATGAGGTATTTGTTTCCCACAAGAAATACAGTTATACACTTTTTCTGACATCCGGTTAAATACTGAGGCAAGAAAAAACCAAAATGTTCCCCAACGGGGTACTTAGCCAACTCTGATTCGGTCTGAAACTCCGGTTTCGGAAATATTCCAGAACGCCAACCTGCACTCGCAAAACTGCTTCTGCATCGGATCTCGCGGCAAAAAAGACTGAGGATATGACGCCGGTCATGCGCATTAGTACCCTGACGTACTGACGTCAGTCTAATGCGCCCTGACCGACGTCAGCCTTATACTCTGGTATTCGGGCCGACTGGATGCGGACTATACCCAATAGTAAGGACTGCAGCAATGGAAGACGAAGAACATCTTCACCAAGATATAAGGAATGAGCAGGGTTCTCTTAAGATACTCTACAAAACTCAAACAGTACTTACCTTGGGACACGAGCTGAAAATTTGCAGTCCAATTTGGTACAAATTCATTACCAGACGAGAGTTATGACAGTTATCAGCAATTCCAAATCCTTTACCACTTGCATGAAATACATTCTTACTAATTGTGCACGATTCTTTTTTCCCTTTCCATCTTTTTGAACTAGATATTCCACTGTATTATACAATACACATTAATGTACTATGAATTGCTAGAATTGTATAATTCATACACACTGCAACTGCATTTTGTTGCACGTCTTTGTCAATTCTATTTAAATATTGCCATTTTAATACCTTCTATACTATGCATAGATTTGTTGTACACACATTTTGTTAGACGTCTTGTTTTATGTCATTCAGAATGACTTGTGTCTGAAAAGGGTCTTGCACCAGTCTACTCATTTGGTTAACAAAAAATAAAACGTATTAAAAAAAAAATGTTTTGATAATGTTTTTATGTAACAATTGCTGTTTTTACATTGTTTCTGTCATAACCTCTATTAATTTTGTATGTTTTCCAGGAGCTTTTCTCCCCAGGCCTCTACTGAAAATGGACATGTATCCAGTTAGACTAGCCCGGTCAACAAATGTAAAATAAATAAATCGGGGGCAATTCCAAAACACCCCTGTGTTTAATCCCTAAATTACCAGCCATACCATCCTGTATTATGTAATATAATCCTCTTCTTATGGGGTTGAGATGGATAACTCCCCTAAGGAATAAACAGATGGTCTAGAATTAAGAGAAGGCACCATGGGCAGACAGGATTAAGAAGCAGAAGCATGCACCTTTACAAATACGCAAGTTATACTTTATTTGTATAGGTCTGACAGGTATTCCACGATTAGTACCATTCCTACGCTTTCTATAGCCAAGGTCTGCGAGTGGCACCAAGAAGGAGAATCTCGTCCACTTTGCTAGGTAAGACTTTCTTGTACTGTTTTCCCAGCTTCCCTCAATGTTTTGCATATCTACTGAATATCTATGCTTGCCAGGGATTAGGACAAGATCATCTAGGAGATCAGCAACAGTGTGGCCAGGATGGGGTGCAGAAGGAACCCTTGGCGCTATTCTCTTGCAAGCTTGTACAGAAGAAAGAACCAGTGCTGTCTTGGCAAAAAGGAACTATGGGAATAATTTCTGTCTTTTCTTTTACTTTGGTCAATACCCTTGGAGATCAATGGCAAGGGGGAGAAAGCATATAAAAACTGGCTCATCTAATTCAGAAAGGCAGCATATTTCCTCCAGGCTCCTGGAGTTGCTACCCTGAAGCAAAACTATATTAACTGCCTGTTAAGATGGGGAAGCAAACAGGTATATGTCTGCTACACCCTATCACCTGGTCAAGTCCAGAAGCGTCTCCCTGTGTAACCTCAACTTGTGAGGGCTTGACTGGGATCAGCTGAGTCAGTCTGGTATCACGTTCTACACTGAAGGAATATATGTGGCCATAAGGGAAACACCTACCTCTGTGAATATCTCCCAGGCCTGCATGGCCAGTCTGCACAGCAAGTAAGAGTGAACCCCTCCCCTGCTTATGTACCGTGTGACTGATGTCCATCCTCATTCGGAAAACACCCTTCGGCTAAATATGGAAAAAGTGTTTTTTTTTTTTTTTTTTTTCTTTTTTAAGGGCCAGGATGAGTACCACTATCCTTGATATTTTCTTGTTTCTTCCTCATCCTAACCCCCCCCCCCCAATCCCCTGTACCTAAAGAATTCCCCATATGAGCTCTTCATGCTATGTCAAGGGGACGTCCATGAGATAGGGATTGAGAAAGGGGAACCAAATTTGACGAAGCCAGTGTGGAGCAATCAGAATCATTCTGCTTCAAGGATTGCGCTTTCTGAATAACCTTCGTCAGCAGAGGAACAGGTGGGAAGGCATAAAGTAGACCGGAGGGCCAATTGTGAACTACAGCGTCCCTGGGTAACTCCCCCTGAGGGGGGATAAGGGTGAAATAGCTGCTGCACTTGGTATTGAAGAGACTGGCAAATAGGTTGCAGCAAGGCTGACCCCATCTGTGGAAAACCTGCTCTGCAACCTGACTGTTCAGGGACAACTTGTGAGGCATCGGAATAGCTCTGCTCAACCAGTCGGCGATCACGGACTCCCCCGGAATTTGCATTGCTACAAGAAAACATTGGGAAGACACTGCCATACTCGAATGGCCTCTCTGCAAAGCAGGTATGACTTGGTTCCTCCCTGTTTGTTCAGATACCATACCACCGACATATTGTTTGAGTGGATCACAATTGTCCTGAGAGGAAGAAAGCTCTGAAGTGCTTGCAATGCTAGTAGCACTGCTCTCATCTCCAAGATATTGATATGCAGATGTAACTCATGTTCCTGCCATGTGCCTTGGACTGTCCTGCCGAGATAATGCCCCCTACCCCATTTGGGAAGGCATCCGTGGTCACTGTGGCAACAGGAGGGGATGGGACGAAGGGTTTTCCCACATTGAGGTTGCTGGTGTGAAGCCAAAAGTGTAGATCTTGCTGGCACCTGTCTGTGATCATTATGAGATGAGAAAGCGGAAGATGTTGTAGAGACCACTGGGCAAAGAGCAGCCACTGAAGGAGCCTCATATGTGTAGCCTCGCAAGAGGAACCAGCATAATTGTTGCAGCCATCATCCCTAACAATTGGTGGACCGTTTTTGCCTTCACTTTTTTCAGAGGGAGCAGTGTGTATACCTGTTGTTGCAAACCTTGAATCCTTTCTTGTGGTAAAAATGCCCTCATGAGCACGGTGTCTAACTTGGCGCTTATAAAGGTGACACGCTGCGAGGGCAACAAGGCAGACTTTTCCCAGTTTAGAGTGATACCCAATTGTTGACAGCTCGATAGTGGCGTCTCTGGTCTGTAGTAGTAGAAGCCTGGTGGTGGCAGAAAGGAGCCAGTTGTCCAGGTATGGAAAACGCTTGGAATCCCTGATGTCTCAAGTGAGCCGTCACCACTGCCATACATTTGGTGAACACCCTGAGGGTTGTGGTGAGACCAAAGGGCAGGGCACAAAATTGAAAACGACTGGCTCCCAGCCAGAAGCGTACATGACTTCTGGATACCCTGTCCATCTTTATATGGTAGTAAGCATCCTTAAGGTCGATGTAGCACATCCACACTTCTTTTCCCAACAATGGGAGAATAGATTGCAACGTGACCATTTGGAACTTGGACTTTTTCACGTGGAGGTTCAAGCGGCTGAGATCCAAGATGGGTCTCAGGTCCCCTGTTCTTTTCGGCACCAAAAAGAATCTGGAGTAAGTCCCTAATCCGATCTGGTCTGAGGGGACATGCTGGATGGCTCCTTTTTCTAGCAGCTTTATAACCTTGGAAGCTGCGGAATACCTTTGATTGGGTGGAACATCTGGGATTCTTTTGATCGGTTGGGGGGGGGGGGGATGAGAAGGGAATATGATATCCTCCGGAAAGTATTTTTAATACCCATTGGTCCTGGGTGATGCCTTGCCAGGCTTCTGGGTATAGTGAAATGCTACCCCCAACTGGCTCTGGAGACGTGCAGTCGGGCCTCCCATCAGGAGCGCTGGTAGGGAGAACCATGAAAGGAGTCGTGGTCTCCCTGGTTACGTGGGCCTCCCCTGCTTCTAAGGTGGTGTCTACCTGAGTTACCACCCCCTCCCCTGCCGCTGGAGAGGGAATCACTTTGTGCATCACGAAAAAAACTCAGCGATTTCTTGAACCACATTTTCCCACTCATCTGGACCTTGGGATAAGGTCTAGAAGGCATGGGAAAACAGACTCCCATGGCAGACAGAGTTTTTCCCTCTTGCTCGCACCTAGTGAGTGTATTTCACCTTGGTTCCGAACAATAAGGAACCATCATGGTGAATGTAGACTTGAAGGCCTCCGCGAAATTACAGAGGCGCATCTAGGAGTGCCTCCTGAGAGAAACTCCAGAAGTCGCTGCCCTACTCGCTCCTTCGGCTGTGTAAGATCAGCCTCATGGAGGAGTTAGCAATAGAATTTAGGGTAGACATCTGAGCGTTGACTTTCTGAGCCACTGCGTCAGACCAGTTACCCTGCAAAGACTCTCCAAGCTCTTTCAGGAGATCTCTTTGGAGCAGTGTAAAATGTGACAAGTAATTCAGCGACCGCAGAGTAAAGGCCGCTGAAGAAAACTTATGCTTCCCATACCAGTCCATGGTCCTAGACTCCTTGTTAGGTGGATGGACGGTAGATGAAGTTTCAGCCAGTTCCCTCTTGGTGGCCACTGCCACCACCATGGCATCTACTGGAACGCCCTTTGTGAGAAACTGTTGTCAGCTGGGGCAGACAGAAATTTGTTGGGTCTCCTGGGGACTGTTTCCACAGTGTCAGGGGTTTCCCACACCCTTCGACAAATCAGATCCAGGAGTTCGAAGGGTGGAGAAACCCAGGAGGCAGAGGGCTGATCCCCAAAGGCCTTCAGAACACCAACTCCTCCACGGTGGGGGGTTTAGAGGGCCAGTTGCCCCTCTGCTTCAAGATCTCTAGGATATCAGAGAAACAGATATCCTCAGAGGATGACTTGGGGGACCCCTCTGATTCCTCGAGGTCAGTATCTGACGTGACAGACTCTTCCTGGGAGTCTATGTGCTTCCTCTTGCACGTTCTTTTTCTGGGTGGCTTCTGAGGCAAAAACGCTGGGGGGGGGTCCTCTGAAACTTGGGGACCACTCATGGAGGTATCCTGAGACCTTGGGTCTCCGCTGTCCACAGATAGGGGGTGATCAGAGACTGATACCGGAGCTGGAGGGGGTAGAGTGTCAGTGCTGTATGATGCAGCTGAGGACCTGGCCAGCACTCTCTGCATGACCTCGAAAGCTGGTTCCCCCAGCTCCGAAGAACGACTAACCATGGAAGACCACGGAGCAGAAGGGACAAAGGTCCAAAGCCTAAGCAAGGGTCAAGCTCACCCAAGCCGAAGCACCGAGAGGGAGGCTAGGAGCTGAACAGCGGCCCAAGGCCTCCCCCTCGGGTCCAACCGAGGAACCCCAAGTCCTGGACCCTGCGGATGGAGCCGACAGGGTCGGAGTGGAGATCGGAGCCGATAAGTCAGCATGGGCTATCGGAGCAGACCTAGAAGCATCAGACGGCGCTGACCACTCTGGCTTCGAAGGCCGAGATTTGCTTTGAGGATGTATCTACAATGGATGGGTGACAGGCTCCGGAGCCGAATGGGCTAGAGCCGAAAGCAATTTAGCCAGCACCGGTGTTTGAAGCAGTCTCTGCACCACTCTATCCACAGAGTGTCCTGGAGGACCTAGAGGACAAGGTAGGAGATCTAGGCCTCCTCTCTGAAGGAGACCTGTGAGGAGGAGAAACCGATCTAAAAATTGGAGACTGGCTCCGAGCTAGTATCTCCGTCACCAAGAGGCTGGGAGCCGATGTAGGTTCTGTCGATTCACAAACTTCCTTCGGCACGGAAGACAGTGGAGCCTAGGATGCCACAGTAGATTTAGTAACTTTCTCCGGAGGCTCTGATAGTACTAATGGTGCCGGAGATGGGTTTTTTTGCTTTGGAGGTTTTGTCTCTTTTAGAGGGAGAGGACTTAGCACTAGAAGACCTCTCCAAATCTTTCTCAAAGGAAGGTTTCAGTAATCCCTTCAGAATTAGTTTGTTCTTCCTTTCTTGAAGAACACGAGGGCTGAATGCATGACAGAATGCACAAGACTCCTGTAGGTGGATAGCCCCCAAACAATAAACACACACACACAGAGTGCCCATCAGTTATCGACATCTTATACCCACATTTAGGTACACTTCTTAAAGATCGAAGGCTTATGTTCTTTTGTATCCTTGAACATGGTCGGCAGGACACTAGACATTAACACAACAGTCAAAACCGACACCAGCAACACAGTGTGGGAACTAGACTGCAGACACCACACAAGGACCTCTAACTCAAACGGCCCTGACAGGAAACAAAGGGAAGGACTAGGTCCTCTAACTTAAACGGCCCTAGCCCGGAGGGATAGGTACCTAAAAAGACAAAATGAACACAGAAGGGTAAACAGATAACCAAGGGAGGACTAGGTCCTCTAACTGAAATGGGCCTAGCCCATTGAGAGATAGCCAACGGGATACCAAGACAAAAAGTAAGACAAAGGTCACGAAAGGCCGCACAAAAAAGCTTCCACAAACCAACAACACACACACCTAGCTATGAAAATAGCTTTTGGAGCAACAAATTTTAGTCAAAGACAAAAAGTTATACTTAGCCACAGCCAAGAGCGAGACCACGTCTGAGCTTTACGAGCGGCAGATGAGATCTGGGGAAAGGGAGCAGTGCAGCATGGAATACCTCTTAGCCCAGCCAACTGAAAGACTTCAAGCTAGAGTATGGTCGAGTTGGAGCCGAGGTTCGGCTCCAACCTCACGGGTAAGTATGTAGGAGAGATTGGACTACATAACATCTATAATTCAAAGTGGAAAAGGATGATGACAACATGGGGGGGGGGTGCTCAAGAAACAAGGAGACACTGGGATTCTGGATGCAAGCCTTTAAGAATAACAATAATCATACAGATTATATCCATAAAGCAGCAGAAAGTATTCTAAGAATTAAGTCAACATAGGAATGGAGAAAAGAGATTCTGCTGATAGGGATAACTGCAATTAGGGATATAGGCAATAGGCAAGAGAGCTGGAATTTATTGGAGAAAACTGGTAAAGGAGCCAAGGCATTGAGAGTAAACAACTAGAGAGGGAAAGATGATAGAATGGGAGGATGCCAAGAATGTATTTGGACTGCACGTTACAGATTGCCTTCCCTAGTAAGGATTGACAGTATAGGCAAAGAGAAAGAAATAGGGCATCCTAAACAAAAGACCACCGCTGGTAGAGTTTTTAGTAGAATCTAGAACAGAATAAAAGATTATGTCTTACCATAGCTTGGCATCTGTGTTGTCTTCCTTCATTCCTCCTCACGACAGGGTCTCTTATTTGACCTTTGGATCCAGCTCGGCCACATTTCACAGTCTTGGATCAGACTCTCAAGCTCATCCCTCTTACCCATAATGCGCTACATCCACTCTTGTACCTCCGATAGAGTTTGCTGACTTCATACATACATCACCATACAGCAAAGAATGGCAGAAGAGGCTCAGACATGGGACACAGAAGTCCCTTCATAATTCAGGCTCCTCTACAAGAAAAGAGGCAGGGGGATGGTTGGGTGGGAAACTGATGAGGAATGAAGGAAGACAACACAGATGTACTGAAAATGAACTGAAACCAGGGTACCAAAAAGTACTAGTAAAAAATCCAGAAAAGTACCCAGGAAGGGTAAAAAACAGCAATCCACCGCTTCGATGCAAAAGTTTAATATGAACCACACAGACACAAATGCTTTAACAAATATCACTGCGTTTTCGTCCCTGGTATACAGATCATCAGATGCAGACAATCAACATTATACAACTTGTATCATCATTACCCTATTAAGACAAAATAGTACTTTCTTGAAGCCTCTCATGAGAAAAAATATCCACTAAGTAATACATGTGTAAAAAAACTTTTTCACAAACACATTCATAATATGCATTAAAAATTGTCTATAAAAATACAAAAATTTCCACCTATTAAAAAAACTTAAATGTATTTAAAAATATTTATTTGCAAGACAAATATATATTTAAAATGTGTTTAGAAAGACATTTGAGCTTTTGTTTTGTGAATGAAACTTGCAAAGTGGTGAAATACTAATACAAGTGCTCCCTCTTGTGACCATCATTTAAAATTACACCCATTTTCTAACCATAGCAATGGAATTTTCTGAACACTATTGCCCAATACCTAACTTAATTCTCATTTATACAAGTACATCTCATGTCTACTGCAGAGAATGAATAATTGAGATTTGTCTGCATATATCAACTGGACACAAGTTGATTTAAGTATACTTTTCTCTGCACTTAGATTTGAGTAATTAAATATTGCATCTCTGTCTATTTGCAGTTAATTGCCTGAAGTGTGAAAAAGTGTAGCCATCTGGGCTCATTGAAAGTTGACTGCTTTGAAATAGCCTGGGGGTTTCTCTGCTTGCTTTAAAATCTGTGTTGGTTACATTTGTAGTAATCATTTCTAATTGGAGTTACTGGCTACTGAGACTTGTCTGCACATATCAACTGGACACAAGCTGATTTAAGTATACTTTTCTCTGCACTTATTTAAGAAAGATTTGATTCAGTAAATATTGTGCGTCTATCTGCAGTTAGTTCCGCACCCTCCCCTCCCTGTTTCCTGTTGTCGTGTTAATCTTGGTGGCTTTGGAATTGCCCACCCCTGCTGTAAATCTGTTTTTAGACACTCCTCCTAGGTCCATCTTATTTGCTCACTCAAATGAGTACAGTGAGATCACATTTTGATTTCCGATACTCCTACCAGTCCCATCTCTGCTCTGTACAGACATAGCACTTGGGAAGGACATCCCGTATAGTGTCTTAATCTGCTCTGTTCCCTCCCACTCCACAAAAAAAAAAGCACTACCTGCTTTACATATTTGTGTTTCTTCCTACTTTATTACCTTATTTTGTTTTTGCCGCTTCTTAAAAGTACTCAATTGAATTTATTCTGCTGCATTTATTACTGCTTGTTAGTGGCCTGATTAAATTTTAACTGTTTTTCTAAGGCTTTTGGTTTAAGCACTTGGGCTGCAAGCCAGTTGTTTTACAATAAGAAGGTTTGTGGTCTGCACTGTTGTAGCAGGACAGGTAGCGTACATCCTTCCAAGTTAGGAATTGCTGATTGAAGGCTCAGTGTCTGTTATCCTAAAAGTGTTTTAGTTCTGAGTTAAGCACCTGGGCTTCAGGCCAGTTATTTTACATTAAGAAGGTTTGTGGTCTGCACTCTTGTGGGAGGAGAGGCTAGATTCTGCCCTTCTGAGCTGGGAATTTCTGGTTAAAGGCTTATTGGGCATGCTTATTTGAACTGTTTCTTTCTGAAATCGGTACGCCTTGTTTGCTGTAGCATAGACTAGGATTCAGGCCTGCTGGATCTAGCTTTGTTCATATAACTTGTGCACTGATCCAGGCCATCTTTTTTGGAGGTTTCTCTGCACCCTAGTGGCAGGAGTGTGCTGTTACAACTTGTCTGATTGAAGACTGCTGGAACAGGGCTCAGTTTTGAGCTTTTTAACTGGTTAATTGGGTAAAGTGTTGTTTTGATTGTATCTGCTCTATTTTCTGAAAAAAAAAATACTTGTTTCCCACCTTTCTGAACTAGTATGGTCCAGTTTTCAGGTTATTGCTGAATCCAGGGCTGTGTTACAAGTTTCTGTGTTGCCCATACCTTACTTGGATAGAAGGAAGTTTCTCTGTTCACCTGTGAGAGAGGGGAGCTTTGAGCAGCCTATCTTGTCCCTGGAGGAGTGATTTCAGTCCAGGAGTTAATAGTTTCTTGGCCATTTTGGGCTAATTTCTCTCTCTTTCACTTTCCTGCTATAAAAACTGCATTTGCACGTTTTTTTGTGCTTGTATTCCGCTCAGCAGGTGCCTTCCAGGTGTCCTGCAGAGTCTACAGCAGCACAGAGACAAAAGAGAGATGTTAGAGTGATAAAGTATCATTCTTCTGCTTTTTTTGCTGTCAAACTAATTCCGCCTAAAACGCGGATTTTTTTAGCGTTCCTGTGATTTAAAAAGTTTATTGCTACATACTGTACTTATTTGCTGCCTGCACTTGAATTAAGTCATTTTCGTGTTAAATAATCTGTTAACTGTTGTAGGCTACACACGAAAGTGTGATGGCCTTTTCTGTGCATTTAAAGTGTTGTTTTGATTGTATCTGCTCTATTTTCTGACAAAAAAAAAAAAAAAAAAAAATATATATATATATATATATATATATATATATATATATTAGAAGGAAGTTTCTCTGTTCACCTGTGAGACAGGGGAGCTTTGAGCAGCCTATCTGTCCCTGGAGGAGTGGTATCAGCCCAGAAGTTAGTTTATTAGCAATTTTGGGCTAATTTCTCTCTCTTTCACTACCCTGCTATAAAAATGCATTTTGCGCCGGGTAGCTAGGGTTAAACTATTCCCGGCTCCACAAAGTGTACTCTTCAATTCTTCCCTTGGAACTAGACAAACCTTCAACTTTAGCACTCAAACCATTCATTTCACAGACAAGCAACTTGCTAAAAACGCATAGCAAACACTAATTAACCCCTAGCACTAGACCCCCCCCTATACTGTCCAGGAGGACAAGGCTCTCTATTCGTCCCCACCAGCCAGTCAGAAACAGCTTACTCTACACCTATTCAGGCATGACCAAAGGGCAGTTTCCAGTACACTCTCCAGTCCAACTGGTGAATCTGGGCATTTTGAGGCAATGTTACAACTGCCTCATGTACACAGACAACCCTCTCCTCCTACCATCCAACACTAATATATGCGAGAGATGCAATTATACAGCCAAACTGGAGGCAAAGCTCTCTCACCTCAAGAATGGAACTGACAGTCAAGAGGAGAAAGTTAATACTTGCAACACACCACCAGTCTCACATAGACCTAATAAACCAATACAGGCAAATAACACACATAAATACACGAAAATATACTCAGAGGCTCTAAATACAAATCTGCAAAAGCAACAGAGACCTCCAAAGCAGTAATCCATGCAACCTCCACACCCCATCACCAACCATGAAACACATTTTACATAATCAGTGTGCCACGCAATCACAGCCCTTAAGGCAAAATAACGTACCCAACACACTAGTAATAGGCGACTCTATAGTCAGGCACACTGATGTCCCACTAACCAGGCTGGACGAGGAGACGGTTACAGTTAGTTGCCTGTCGGGCGCCAGGATCCGCCACATAACACAAGCACTCAGGTCACTCCAGAACAAGTACAAATACGACTCTGTCATTGTCCATGTTGGTGTGAATGACCTGAGACGTACCTCCCTGGACTACATGAAAAGAGACATGGAAGAGCTCTCTGATCATGTAGCCTAGGCCGGTATGACCCTGACCATGAGTAGCATCCTGCTCTCACCAAGAATGATGCCACAGTATAAAGAAAAAATGATAAATTTCAACACTTGGCTAAGTTTCTGGTGTCATTCAAAGGGGATCCAGTATCTGTCCGCCTCGGATGACATGCTCGACAAGCCACTTTGCTTTGCAAGAGACGGCTTGCACCGGTCACCCTTAGGCTTTCAAATACTGGCCAAGGCTCTTGCCGCCCCCATAGTGCCTTTTGAGGCAAGGCTCAAAAGACAAACCTATCACCGTAAATAGCACAAGTAACCAAAAACTGAGGGTAATGCTACTCAACGCCAGAAGTCTAAACCTCAAAATGCACGCATTCAAGGCACTCCTCAGTATGGAAAACATCAAAATCTGTGCAGTAACAGAAACCTGGTTTAAGGCTCCTGAGAGCACCCCAGCACTACCAGGCTATAACTCATACCATACCTTTCGAACACAGAACCAGGACCGAAATACAAAGGGGGGGGGGTGTATCCATATTCATCAAGGATACCCACACCTCCAGGTTAGTGGCACAGCACAATGCATCAAAGATCATCCATGTGCAACTAACAACGGGCAAAACTGCAATCCAAATTGTAGCTTGCTACAGATCATCCACCATGACCCAGGACCCCCATTCCGCATTTCTGGAAACACTGGGAAATACAAAGGTCTTACCAAACACCTTAATACTGGGTGATTTCAATTACCCAAACAAACTGGGAGAACTACTCAAGTACTAATTCCCTTGCCCAACGCTTCCTAGAATTTATAAATTCGAACGCCCTGGATCAACTTTGTCAACATCCCCACCAGAGGGAACATATTGGACCTGGTCATCACCAACATGGGCAACTGGTGTTCCACATTGGAGGTCAACCGCTCGCTGGTTAGATCAGACCATAGACTAATCACTCTGCATATCCACATTCCGCCCCCACTCCCAATCAAGGAAACCACCACGAAAAACTTTTCAAAAGCAAACTTCACGTTACTTAAGACAGAGGTGGAAAGGTTCACAGCCCCCATGCTAAGGGACAATGCTGTCCAAGCTGCTGAAACTTTTACAAAGGCACTCTATGAGCATCTGCAGGAATGCATGGATTGTGCTATCTCAAGTAAAACCAAGACTCACTCCTCCAAGAAAAGGAAACCAGTCTGGTGGACCCCTGCCATAAACAAGCTATACAATAGAAGGAGGAAACTAGGACAGAAAAGAGTAAAATCCAAGAAAAAACATCCCTGATCAGTATCAGCAAGAAACTATGATCCCTCATTAAATCATCCAAGGCTAACTTTGAAAGAAAAATTGCCAAGGACTCCAAAGATAACCACAAAAGGTCAAGAACCCAAGTGGAAACTCTCAAATCTGCTCTGAGTTAGTGCAGAATGGCACAAACTAGAGTGAACCGACTGATATTGCCAACATTCTGGCAGAAGGGTTTAGTGCAAACTTCACCCCCCTTCTCACACCCTAAAGGGCCCATTAACCATACTAGAAGAATGTAGGGCCCCGTCAATCACAGATACACAGGTTAAAACAGCCCTATCCAAAGCTAAAAACACAGCTTCAATGGGACTGGATGGTGTCCCAGGCTGCATCTTACAAGAGCTCCAAAATGAATTAACCCCCCCCCCCCCCCTTAACACACTGTTGAAACTCAGCCTCTCTACAGGCTATGTACCCACAGAGTGGTGCACAGCAACAGTTATCCTGCTCCACAAAGGTGGAGCCACAACGGACCCCAGGAACTATCGCCCTATAAGCCTGACTAGCCTGGTCTGCAAGGCTATGGGGCGCATCATCATGGAACTCAAAAACAGAGACACTGGGCACCTACAAACCTTGGACCCTACCCAGTTTGGCTTTAAGGGCAGATCATGCCTCCTAAACCTGGTGGACTTCTTTGAGACTGTTACCAAGGCATTAGACGAGGGAAAGGAGATCCACTCAGCCTACCTAGACCTCACAAAGGCTTTTGACACCATTCCCCATTCTGGTATTATAGACAACCTCACCAGCTTAAACATAAACCCCTATGTCATAAGATGGGTTGCCGACTAGCTCACTGATAAAACCCACACGGTGAGAGTTGCAGGCCCTAGGTCCGACTCTAAACCGGTTACAAATGGCGTCCCCCAGGGCTCAGTCCTAGGACCCCTCCTGTTCGGTATATACTTCTCAGAGGTACAGGCAAGCACAGGAGGACTATGGCTGACCAAGTTCGCAGACTACTGCAAACTAGGGGCCATAACTGATTCTCCGTCTGATACAGACACCCTCCAGAAGGGTCTCACTGAGATAGATACCTGGTGTCAAAATCATGGCCTCAAACTAAATGCCAAAAAGTGCATAGTCATCCCCTTTGGAAAAAACAAAGTACCCACGAACTACCACATAGGTGGTAGTCCCCTAAATACAGAAAATGTAATAAGGGATCTAGGGACCCAAGTAGATAGTATCTCTCCTTTGATAATCATATTGCCAAGGTGGTTAGAAAATCCTCCTATGTGGCCCACCTAATCACAAAAGGGTTCGCATCTAGAACAAGAGACGTTCTAGAGTGCCTCTCTACTCATCACTCATTAGACCCATCATAGAATACAATGCCCCATTTGGGATGTACCTTACAAGACACCTGCAACAGCTGGAAAGACCATAAAAGTCCCTCACCAAGAGGATTATTGGTCTCAAACAGATGCCCTATGCAGCCTGACTCAAGAAACTCCAGCTGTACTCTGTTGCATACCGCTTACTCAGAGATGATCTCTGCCTGACATACAAGGCCATGTCCAACCCTGAATTGATAGACATGCTCCACCTAAAAAAAAAAAGAAAAAAAAAATAAACCACAAATACCGGAGAGCCACACGCTCTGGAGATATAAACCTCACCACGATGATAAATAGGATGTGCTGGAGGGATAGATTCCGGTCCCAGAGACTCCCCATGCTTTGGAACAGGATTCCAATATACATCAGGCAGAGCCCCTCACTAACACTCTTCGGGTTGATGGGAGACAGAAAATTTACCCCAGGGATCACTGCAGTGGCTCTACTAGACATAGGCACAGGGAACTAATGGCTCTGCTGGATAGAGGCACAGAGAATTAATCTAAGGGGATGGCGAAAGCCAACACATTTTGGCTAGGCTTATAAGTGCCCTTGGGCAGACAGCCTAGTACCTATGAACCTATTAAAAAAAATTATCATATTAAGTGTACATGTTTTTATATGATACCTCATTTTTAATAGTGGGGCTATGAAAATATTCTCGTTCAAACCAGGTGGAACACTGGCCTGCAACGTTATTTGCCACCACAATTCCATTTATTCCCAATTTTATTCTCCCATAGCCCCCCTCATTTCCTTCTTCACCTCTTCTAAAACATAAAATGAACAGTGTGCGTTCTTACATTCCTTTGAGTGTTTAAACAACGCATTTCTCTCTGTTTAGTTTGTATGTCGTAGTAGCGTTCATAAATCCTTTTCCTTAATTTACGTTCTGTTTTCTCTATATAAAAGGACTCGCATTCTTCACAACTTGTGAGGTAAACTAACCCAGCAGAATTGCAATTGGAAAATTCATTTCAAACTATCCACCTATTCCTGCTAGCTAAGAATATTTTTTCCTTATTCACAATATAGCTACATTGCGAGCAGTGCCCACACTTCTAAGTCCCGTTCTTTCTTCTAACATTACCATACTTGTGATCAGCCTCTAGCAAGCATTTCAGATTTTGAGAATTTCGGTATACATCAGTAAACCCTACAAACCTTAACACTCCGTTTTCATAATTCTCTTAACCAGACCTGCACTAGCATTAAATTCTAGCACTACGACCTTTCCAAAGTCTCTGTCGTGACCTTCATTCAATTCTGCATTACATGTTAATATGTCACCTAAAATAGGTTTAAATCTTTTGTTCCTACCTTCATTGACTTCTTTCCT
Organism: Protopterus annectens; assembly: GCF_019279795.1. NCBI lineage: Eukaryota > Metazoa > Chordata > Ceratodontiformes > Protopteridae > Protopterus > Protopterus annectens. The sequence goes on from NC_056727.1 coordinate 554,896,603, forward strand.
GACTTGTTGAATCATCTGTTGGATAACCCCTTTCCTTGAATTACATCTCAAGTAAATCACCTTCTTCCTCAAAATCTTCAGCAGCAGAGGTCATTCTGCTTGACCGCACATATAGCCCCTTTATAATAGATTCCTTTTGCAGTGAAAAGGGTGTGCACTGTCATAGTGTAGGTAAGAGTTAGAAAATGTGGCCTTTCTAAAAATTTTAGAATTGAATTTATTCTTCTTGTAAATTTCAGCATCTAAGTATTGTAATCTTTCATAGGAAAAGCTGTGGGTGAATTCCAAAAATTGAGTTGTGTTACTCAAAGAATGCTATAAATTCTTTTAATTTGTCTAGGGAGGCTCTCCACAAAATTCATATATCATCCAAAAACCTTCTGTAGAATGTCCAACAACCAGAATAGATGGATCTCAATAAATATTTTCTTCCCATTTCGCCAAAAATAGATTAGCAAAAGTTGGAGCACATGCCACTCTCCCATTGCCATTCTCTGTATTTGTTGGTAAAATTCTCCTTTAAAATATATAAAAAGTTATATTTTAAAATCAGATCCATAAGGTTTAAACGGACCAACTCTTCACTATGTGTAAGCTCACCATCCTCAAATATAACTTCTTCTAGTATTTGCATACCTTCAGTGTGTGGAATACTAGAGAATAGGTCAACCACATCTACTGTCACAAAAATTACACTAGTTCCCTTAAAATGTCCCAAGAATCCCTCAAAATAATTTTCTTTTTTTAACCATAGTTTTTGAAAGCTTCATATCAACATACTTTGCTAAAGGTAAAGCTTTTGACCCCTCAACAGAAACTATCGGCCTTAGGGGTGGGTCCATCTCATTCTTATGAACCTTCGGTATTCCAAATATTGAAGGAATTCTTGGTTTATCCACTTTTAAATAACTGTACGTGTTTCTGGTCTATTAACCCCTCGTCGTTCAATACTACATCCACCTTCCTGTATGTAATATTAATACACTTATATTTGTTGGTGTCCATTAGGATATTATTCATTTTATCTTTGTACGGTAACACATCCATAACAATACCACCTCCCTTATCAGGTTTCATCACCCTGATTTCACTGTTCTTAAGTCAGCTAAAATATTTTATTTTAGACATGTTTGCCTTATATTTGACTTTTGAATATTTTTTTCTAATTTCTCTCTACAACTTATTCAGTTTTAACTGTGGATATAGGGGTGGTTTGAAGGTACTCTTTCTTTACTACTGACTCACTTAGTTTGCTTTGTTGTGGTAGCAGTACACCTAAGTTTATTTTCCTAGTAAACATCTTTAAGTCTAAAATCACCTTAGTGAGATCCCCCTTCTGGGGAATAAATTTTAAACCCTTCAACAGAAGGCTGAAATACTCATCCACTAATTTCACATTACTAAAATTGTATATGCTAAAATCATTCTTAGTAAATCTGTACCCATTTCTCATTTATTTCAAATACTTCTATATTTTCTCAGAATGACCTCCGCTAATGAAGATTTTGAGGAAGAAAGTAATTTACTTGAGATGTTACTCAAGGAAAGGGATTATCCGACACAAATGATTCAACAAGTTAGGAAGGAAGTCAATGAAGGTAGGAAGGAAAGATTTAAGCCCATTTTAGGTGAAATATTAACAAGTAATGCAGAACTGAAAGGTCACAACGAAGACTTTGGAAAGACTGCAGTGCTAGAATTTAATGCTAGTGCAGGTCTAGTTAAGAGAATTATGAAAACGGAATGGGAAGGTTTGTAGGGTTTACTGATCTAGGGGGCATCTCTAAAGGCACAGTAAAGGTTGTATACCAAAATTCTCAAAATCTGAAATGTTTGCTACAGGCTGATTACAAGTAAGGTAATGTTAGAAGAAAGGGACCTACACGTGTGGGTGCTGCTCGCAATGTGGCTACATTGTGAATAAGGAAAAATATTCTTAGCTAGTAGGAATAGGTGGATAGTTGGAAATTAATTTTTCAACTGCAATTCTGCTGGGTTAGTTCACCTCGCAAGTTGTGAAGAATGCAAGTCCTTTACATAGGGAAAACAAAGTAAATTAAGGAAAAGGATTTATGAACACTACTACGACATACAAACTAAAAAAGAAGACAAATGCTTTGTTTAAACACTCAAAGGAATGTAAGAACACACACTATTCATTTGTTTTAGAAGAGGTGAAGAAGGAAATATGAGGGGGGCTATCGGAAGAAAAAACTGAATACAGGGAGTTGTGGTGGCAAATAACATTGCAGGCCACTGTTCCACCTGGTTTGAACGAGAATATTTCCATAGCCCCGCTATTAAAAATGAGAGCGGTCAAATTGTAACATGGGGAAACATACAAACATGTACACTTAATACGAGAATTTTTTTTATTTTTTATTAAAAAAAAAAAATTATCAATTATTTATTCTCTGCAATAAACAAAGATGTACTTGTATAATTGAGAATTAAAGTTAGGTATTAGGTAATAAAGTGTTCAGAAAATTCCACTGCTATGGTAGAAAATGGGTGTAATTTTAAATTATGTCCACAAGATTCTGTCATTGTCCATGTTGGGGTGAATGATCCGAGATGTGCCTCCCTGGATTACATGGAGAGAGACATGGAGGAGCTCTCTGACCATGTAGCTCAGGCAGGTATGACACTAGCCCAGAGTAGCATCCTGCCTTCGCCCACAATTATACCACAGTACAAGGACAAAATGATCGAATTCAACAATTGGCTAAGCTTCTGGTGTCATTCCAAGGGGATCTAGTATGTGTCTGCCTGGGACAACATGATTGACGGCCCACGATGCTTTGCCAGAGATGGCCTTACACCTGTCGCCACTGGGATTCTGGATACTAGCCAAGGCTCTTGCCTCCCCTATAGTGACTTTTTTAGGCAAGGCTCAAACATCAAATGCACCACCATAGTAGACAATCGAAATCTAAGGGTAATGCTACTCAGTGCTAGAAGTCTAAACCTCAAAATGCACACACTCGAGGCTCTACTTAAGATGGAGAACATCGACATCTGTGCAGTGACAGAGACCTGGTTTAAGGCTCCAGACAGCACCCCTGCATTACCAGGCTACAAGTCTTACCACACCTTTCGGCCACTTAACCTGGACTGAAATACTAAAAAGTTGTGTCCATATTCATAAAGGACATCCACACCTCCAGGCTAGTTGCTCAACATAATGCCTCCAAAATTATCCAAGTACAATTAACACTAGCCAAGACTGTTATTCAGGTTGTAGCGTGTCACAAATCTCCCAGGATGCCCACCATGTTTCTCAATATACTGGATAATATTAAGGTACAGCCCAATACCCTAATTTTGGGAGATTTCAACTATCCCTCCATCAACTGGGAAAACTACCCCACCATCAACTGGGAAAACTACTCATGTTCTAACTCATTTGCCCAGCGTTTTCTGGAATTCATTAATTCCAATGCCCTAGACCAGCTTGTCCATACCCCTTACCAGGGGGTAGCAACATCCTGGACCTGGTCATTACCAATATGGGTAGTGACAGATGCTCCATGTTAGAGGTCAACTCCTCGCTGGTCAGGTCCGACCACAAACTAATCACCCTAGACATCCATATCCCGCCCTCCTCCACATTAAAGGGAAACCACCGTAAAAAAAAATTCTCCAAAGCCAACTTCATGCTTCTTAAGTCAGAAGTGGCAAACTTCATTAAACCCACATAGGTTCATAGGTTGGTACTGGCCCTAGGGCCTATGCAAGCCTAGCCATAACAATTACCTGGATATTTCTTCTCACAATATTTACTTCTCTGGGCCCCTGTCTAGCAGGGCGACTGACATGATCCCCGGGGTGAATTTCCTATCTCCCATCCAATCATCAAGGTTCCTTTTGAAGAGGGCCAATGAGGCGCTCCACTTGATATGTATGGGCAGTCTATTCCAGAGTATGGGGAGTCTCTGGGTCAGGAACCTATCCCTCCAGCATGTTTTGTTCATTGTGATGACAAGGTTTAGATCCCTGGAGCGTGTGGCTCTGAGGGACTGTGATTTCTTTAAGTGGAGCATGTTCAACAGCTCAGGGTTTGACATGGCCTTGTATTTAAGCAGAGATCGCCTCTGAGTAGACGATATGCCACAGAGTATAGCTGGAGTTTTTTTTAGATGGTCAGTATATGGCATCTGCTTTAGGCCTGCGATTCTTTTAGTGAGGTATTTCTATGGCCTTTCCAGCTGTTGCAGATGTCTTGTGAGGTACATACCAAACGGGGCATTATACTCTATAATGGGTCTAATTAGGGATGAATACAGTGGGACAATGACCTCCTTTTTTCTGGATGAAAAGCCCTTAGTGATGAGGTGTGCCACATAGGATTTCCTGACTGTTGTGGCAATGTGGTTATCGAACTTGAGACCACTGTCCACCTGTGTCCCCAAGTCTCTCATCACAGTTTCGATGTTTAGTGTCCTGCCACCTATGTGGTAATTCATGGGTACGTGTTTTTTCCAAAGGGGATAACTATACATTTCTTGGCATTAGGCTTGAGCCCATGGCTCTGGCACCAGGCATCTGTTTCTGTAAGGCCCTTTTGTAGAATATCCACATCATTTGGGGATTCAGTAATGGCTCCCAGTTTGCAGTCATGTGCAAACTTTGTTAGCCAGAGTCCCTTAGTGTTGGCCTGTACTTCAGAGAAGTAGATGCCAAACAAGAGTGGTCCCAGGACTGTACCCTGAGGTACGCCACTTGTCTGGAGCTGGATTTGGAGTCAGCTACTTTTACAGCCTGGGTTCTGTCAGTAAGCCAGTTAGCAACCCATCGAGTGACGCAGGGATTTATGCCCAGCTTAGTAAGTTTATCTACGATTCCAGAGTGGGGGATGGTGTGAAAGGCCTTGGCGAGGTCTAAGTAGGCTGTGTGGACTGCCTTACCCTCATCCACAGCTCTGGAGACTGAGTCGAAGAAGTCAATCAGATTCAGGAGACAAGATCGGCCCTTCACAAACCCAAACTGGGTGAGGGGTCCAGTGTTTGAAGGTTGCCAATGTCTTTGTTTATAAGTTCCATGATAATGCATTCCATGCCCTTGCAAATCAGGCTTGTCAGATTGATGGGATGTAGTTCCCGGAATCCAAGGTGGAGCCTCCCTTGTGGAGCGGGATAACTGTAGCTGTGCGCCACTCAGTGGGCACGAAGCCTGAGGTGAGGCTATGATTAAACATGAAACTTAGGTGAGGTACCAGTTCATTTTGTAGTTCATGTAGTACACAGCCTGGGATGTCATTTGGTCCCATGGATGCTGTATTCTTAGCTTTGGCGAGTGCGGTTTCTACCTGTGTGGCCGTGATTATCGGAATTTGGCAATCTTTTGGCATTGAGATGGGCCCTTTAGGGGGTGAAGTTGGCACTAAATCGATCTGCCAGGATATTGGCAATGTCCTTGGGATCAGTATATTTAATGCCATTCTGTTGTAACTCAGAGCAGATCTGAGCATTGCTATTTAGATTCTCGACATAACTATAGAATGCCTTGTGGTTGTCTTTGGAATCTTTGGCATTTTTATTTTTGTAACTAGCTTTTGAGGATTTTATGAGGGATCTCAGCTTCTTACAGAGGCTGGTGAGGGAGATTTTTGCATCCTAGGATTTTCCTCTTTTTTGCAACAGTTTCTTCCTTCTGTTGTATAGTTTGTTTATAGCAGGGGACCACCAGATTGACTTCCTTTTTTTGGAAAAGAGCATCTTGGTTCTATTTGGGATGGCACAACTCATGCACGAGTGGATGTGCTCGTACAGTGCCTTAGTGTAGGATTCTGCAGTCGAACTTCCAGATCCCGTCTGCATGGGTGTTGTGAAGTTTCTCACTTCTGATTTCAGTAGCTTGAAGTTAGCTTTGGAGAAGTTTTTTAAGGAGGTTTCCTTACTGGGGGTGGGGGTGGGGGGTGGGGGTGGGATGTGGATGTCAAGGGTGATTTGCTTATGGTCAGACCTGACCAATGAGGGGGTGACCACTGGTGTGGAGCATCTATCTCCCATGTTGGTAATGACCAGGTCTAGGATATTTGAGCCCCTGGTGGGACAATGGATTAGTTGATCCAGGGCGTTGGAATTTATGAACTCCAAGAACAGTTGGGAAAAGGAATTGGTACCGGAGTAGTTTTCCCAATTAATGGCAGGGTAGCTGAAATCACCCAGTTTTAGGGTGTTTGGTTGTATCTTAATATTTTCCAGTATGTTTAGAAAGGTGTAGAGAGAATCTTGGGGCATGGTTGGGGATCTGTAGCAAGCTACAATTTGGATTGCAGTCTTACCTAGTGTTAGTTGTACCTGGAGAATTTCAGATTCATTGCGTTGGGCAACTAGCCTGGAGGTGTGAATATCCTTGGTGAATATGGACACTCCTCCACCTTTAGTGTTCCGGTCCTGGTTTTGTGGCCGAAAAGTGTGGTAAGAATTGTAGCCTGGTATTGCAGGGGTACTCTCTGGAGCCTTGAACCAGGTCTCAGTTACTGCACAGATATCGATGTTCTCCATTTTTAGGAGTGCCTCAAGAGAGTGCATTTTGAGGTTTAGACTTCTAGCATTGAGTAGCACTACCTTCAGCTATCTGTTACAGTGGTGGTTTTATCCTTTGAACCTTGCCTAAAAAAAGGCACTATAGGGGTGGCAAGAGCTTTAGCCAGTAACCTGAATCCCAGGTGCAGACCATCTCTGGCAAAGCATCGTGGTTTGTTGATCATGCCTTTCCAGGCAGACAAATACTGGATCCCCCTTTGAATGACACCAGAAGGTTAGCCAATTGTTGAAGTCAATCGTGGTGGTTTCCATCTGGCTGTTTCTTCATTCTGAGCGAAGGCAGGATGATACTCAGGGCAAGGGTCATACCTGCCTGGGTCACATGATCCAAGAGCACAGATGGTAAATAGCGGCACAACTGCTGAATCATACACAAATGTACTGTATAAGCACATACACGAGTGCATGGACCGTGCCATCCCCAACAGAACCAAGACACTATCCTCCAGAAAAAGGAAGCCAATCTGGTGGTCCCCTGCCATAAACAAGCTGTACAACAGAAGGAAGAAACTGTTGCAGAAGAGAGTAAAATCCCATGATTGCAGGAACTCCCTGGTCAGCCTCAGCAAGAAGCTGAGATCCCTCATTAAATCCTCCAAAGCTAGTTTCGAAAATAAAATCACCATGGATTCTCAAGACAACCACAAAGCCTTCTACAGCTATGTCAAGAATCTCAATGGCAACACTCAGATCTGCTCTGAACTACAGCACAATGGCACTACATTACCAAATCAACTGATTGCCAGCATCCTGGCAGACAGGTTCAGTGCTAACCTCCCAAAGGGCCCATCCCCAGACCAGATGTTTGCAAAGCCCCTGAAATCATGGCTGCACAGGTAAAGACTGCACTCTCCAAAGCAAAGAACACCGCATCCATGGGAACGGACAACATTCCAGGCTGCAACTACAGAATGAACTGGCACCCCACCCAAGTACCATGTTCAATCATAGCCTCACTTCAGGCTTTGTGCCTATGGAATGGCGCACAGAGATGGTTATCCCACTCCACAACGGGGGTGCCACCACAGACTCTGGGAACTACCGCACCATTAGCCTGACAAGCCTGGTCTGCAAGGCCATGGAACACATCATCCTAGACCTTATAAACAAAGACATAGGTAACCTCCAAACTCTGGACCCCACTCAGTTTGTGTTTGCAAAAGGTAGATCATGCCTCCTAAACTTGACTGACTTCTTCGAAGCAGTCACTAGAGCTGTAGAAAAGGGTAAGGTAGTGCACACAGCCTATCTTGACCTTGCCAAGGCTTTCAACACTATCCCCCACTCGGGTATTATAGATAAACTCACTGGACTTGGCATAAATCCCTAGGTCACAAGATAGGTGTCCAACTGTCTCACTGACAGAACCCACACAGTGAAAGTAGCTAACTCCAAATCCGGCTTCAGACCAGTGACAAGCGGAGTACCACAGGGTTTGGTCCTCGGTCCTCTCCTGTTCGGTATCTATTTCTCTGAAGTCCAGGCTAATACAGCTGGTCTCTGGCTAACGAAATTCGCAGATGACTGCAAATACAATAGATTCACCTAAGGATGTGGACATTCTACAAAGAGGCCTCATTGAGACTGGTGCTTGGTGTCAAAGTCATGGCCTAAAGCTCTATGCCAAGAAGTGCACTGTCATCCCCTTTGGGAATAATACCGTACCCACGAAGTACCACATAGGCGGCAACCTACTAAACACTGAAAGTGTGATGAGACCTTGGGACACAGGTGGATAGTAGCCTCTCCATTGATAATCATGTTGCCACAGTAGTCGGGAAATCCTGTGGCACACCATCACAAAGGTCCTCGTTCCTCTCTACTCATCCCTTATTAGACCGATCATAGAGTACAATGCCCCATTTGGCATGTACCTCAAGACATCTGCAACAGCTGGAAAGGCCACAGAAATACCTCACTAAGAGGATTACCGGTCTCAGATACCATACACAGACCGTCTCAAAAAAACTCCAGCTCTACTCCGTCGCATATCGCCTACTCAGAGGCGATTTCTGCAAGTACAAAGCCATGTCTAACCCAGACCTGATGGACATGCTACACAAAGAAATCCCAATCTCTCAGAGCCACATGCTCCAGGGACCTAAACCTTGTCACCACAATAAACAGAACATGCAGGAGGGATAGATTCTTGTCCCGGATACTTCCCTTGCTCTGGAATAGGCTGCCCATTCATGTCAAGCAAAGCTCCTCTTTAAGAGAAATCTTGACAATTGAATGGGAAATGGGAAATTCACCCTTGGGATCACTGCTGTGGCTCTGCTCTACAGGGGCACAGGAAAATAATTTTCTTGGGTGGCGAAAGCCAGTGAACCTTGTTTGGCTAGGCTTGTATAGGCCCTAGGGCCGATAGCCTAGTACTTACCTATGAAAATGTTTTTTTTACACACTTATTCCTTGGGGGATTTTTTTTCTCATAAGAAGCTTCAAGAAAGCACTATTTTAATGTCTTAATAGGGTAATGAGAGGGAGTATACAAGTTATATATATGGCGGCCCTCATGGAAGGATAAGCCACAACACCATCAAACCAAATGAGGTCCTGCTCCTGGATGACATCCAACTTGTAGTGCAATACAATGGTGAGACTGTTAAATCTTGCTGCTGCTGCACAAATATCATGAATGGAAGTTCTAGAATAGAAAGCCGAAGAAGTAGCCATAGATCTGGTGGAATGTGCCCTGAGACGTCTATGTAATTCCAGCCCTTTGGATAAGTAAACCTATGAAATGCGGCCAAATATTCATTTTGCCAAGGTAATTTTAGACACCACTTGTCCAAGTCTATTAGACGAGAAAGCTACAAAAAGCTGATCAGATTTCCTGTGATGTTTGGTCCTGTGCAGGTAAAAAATGAGTGGTCTACGAACGTCTAGAAGATGAAGAACACAATTCCCTTTATTAGAGAAATTTGGAAAGAACACTGGTAATTGGATGGATTGATTGATATTGCTCTTGTTGGCTACTTTGGGCATAAAGGAAAGATTAGTGCACAAGAACACTGTCTTTATGAAAAAGTATGTAAGAATGCTTGGAGGATAAGGCTTGTAGTTCAGAAATCCTCTTAACTTTAAGTTATGTACTTACCATAACTTCGGATGCATGGGATCCATCTCGCCAACATTCATAACTGATGGGTTCGGAGCCGATCCATCAGCTCCGACTCTGCCACTATACAATAGAACGAAGTCTCTAATTGGCTGGGCTACCCCTTATCCCAGAATGCACCACGCCTGCTTCCCCAGATCTTGTTTGTTCGCTTTCATACCTACATCCAGACACAGAAAACATAACAGCAACTGTAACAAACTAAAGTCCTTCAAGAGAAAGAACTCAGTAGAAGCAACATTTCCTCTAAATCCAATGGGAAGGGGGAAGGAGGGCGGGTACGTATGAATGTAGGCAAGATGGATCCCATACATCCGAAGTTATGGTAAGTACATAACTAAAAGATGTACTGGGATCCTATCTCGCCTACATTCATAACTGATGGGACAGCATCCCTAGCACCTAACTCCCGGGTGGCTCATTGGAAAACAATCCTGAGAACTGTGGAACCAAAAGAAGCTCTACCTCGAGAAGCCACATCTATCTTGTAATGAGAAATGAAAGTGTGCGGAGAAGTCCAGGTAGCGGCCGCACAGATATCATCTATCGATAACTTGGAGTGGAATGCTACAGAAGTAGCCATTGCCCTGGTAGAATGAGCCTTGATTGGGAATGGTAGCTCTTTGCCAGACTGTGAATAAATGAAGGAGATTCAGTCTTTAATCCATTTGGCTATGGTGGTTTTAGCCACCGGTTGACCCAACCTATTTTCTGCAAAGGGCACAAACAGCTGATCTGACTTTCGTGTCTGATTGGTCCTACTTAAGTAAAAACGCAGTTGTCTATGAACATCCAACTGATGGAAAATGTATTCTGCGTTATTGGAGAATTTGGGAAAAAACACAGGAAGCTCCAAGGATTGTTGAATGCATAAGGGGGATGCTACCTTGGGTAAGAAAGAGGGATTTAACTCGAGAGATACTCTGTCTTTGTGAAAGGTCAAATAAGGAGGACTAGAACAGAGGGCCTGAAGCTCTGAGACCCACTTGGCAGAGGTTATTGCCACCAAAAAGGCGGTTTTCCAAGATAGAAATTTCATATCCCAAGTAGCTGATGGTTCAAAAGGGCGGGCAGTTAAAGAAGCTAGAACCATATTCAGGTCCCAAGGAGGAACAGGATGGGCTACTGGGGGCCGAAGGAGCCACGCCCCTTTAAGGAAAGATTTGCAAAGCCTGTTTGCCATTAAGGAAGGCTCAAAGGAGACATGAAAATTAGAGATAGCCGCCAGATGGACTTTGATTGTGGAAACTGAAGAGCCCAAATAAAACAAAGAAGCTAGGAATTCTAAAACCTGAGGTACTGGGGCGGTAAGGGGATCTATACCTCGTTGCTGGGCCCAAACAGCAAACCTCTTCCACTTGCTGGAATACAGTTTAGTAGTGGAAGGTTTGTGAGAAGAGGACAAAATGTGGATAACGTCTGGAGAAAGAGTTATCTCTGACTAAGGTTGGAAGTGGAGTAACCAGGCGGCCAACCTCAAGGACCTGAGGGATGGATGAGACTGACCCAACTGATGAGTTAACAGGTCGGGCACCAGGTCCAGAAGCCATGGGCCCTCCACCGCATACCTCAGAAGGAAGGGGAACCAAACCTGACGAGGCCAGTGTGGAGCGATCAGAATCATGTTGCTTCTCAGATAAATCGTCTTCTATATCACCTTCGGGAGAAGGGGAACCGGAGGGAAGGCGTAAAGTAGACCGGAGGGCCAACTGTGAGCTAGAGCGTCCCTGGGAATCTGCCCCTGAGAGGGAGTCAGAGTAAAGAACTTCCTGCATTTTGCATTGTGAGGGCTGGTGAAAAAGTCGCAACAAGGGAGGCCCCACTTGGCGAAAATGTTTGCAGCCACCCTGTCGTTGAGAGACCACTCGTGGGGCAACAGAAGGGTCCTGCTCAGCCTGTCTGCAATCACATTCGATTTCCCCAGAATGTGCGTTGCCACTAGGAAACGCTGGGTAGAAATCGCCCAATGCCACACTCTCATGGCCTCTCGGCAAAGAGGGCAGGACCTGGTTCCGCCTTGCTTGTTTATGTACCAGACTACCGACATGTTGTCGGATAGGATTGCAATGGTACCCCGGGGAAGAACATGATGAAGTGCTTGCAACACCAGTAGCACTGCTCTCATTTCCAGGATATTGATATGTAAGTGTGCTTCGTGAGCCTGCCACGTACCTTGGACAGACCTGTCCAGATAATGCCCCCCCCCCCAATCTGGGAGGCGTCTGTGGTCACCGTGGCAACAGGAGGCTGAAGGGCAAAGGGTCGCCCCTGGTCCAGGTTGGACCGAAGCAGCCACCAACGTAGGTCCCGACGGCAAATTTCCGTAATCTGGACCAAATGGTCTAAGGGGAGATCCTGAAAAGACCATTGAACCGACAGTAGCCATTGCAGCACCCGCATGTGCAGCCTGGCTAAGGGGACTAGAAGAATGGTTGAGGCCATCATGCCCAATAACTGCAGAATCAATCTGGCCTGAACTCGTGATCTGGGTAACAAGGTTTGAACCTGAGACTGCAGGACCTGAATCCTTTCTATCGGCAAGAATGCCCGCATTTTTCTTGTGTCTTAACTCTGCACCTATAAAGGTAATACGCTGAGATGGCTGCAGCACAGATTTTTTCCAATTGAACGTGATTCCTAGTGAATGACCCAAACTGACTGTGGTCATACGCGCCCGAACTAATAGATGCTTGGTGGTGGCAGTAAGGAGCCAGTCGTCTAGATAGGGAAACACTTGGAATCCTTAACTTCTCAAGTGAGCTATCACTACTGCCAGGCACTTGGTGAACACCCTGGGGGCTGTGGTGAGACCAAAGGGCAGAGCTTGGAATTGGAAATGACTGGTTCCCAGGCGGAAGCGTAAGTAACTCCTGGACTCCTGACTTATCAGGATGTGATAGTAAGCGTCCTTGAGATCTATGGAGCACATCCAGACATCCTTCTCCAATAACAGGAGAATGGACTGAAGGGTGACCATTCGGAATTTGGATTTCTTTACAAAGCGATTCAATGATTTGAGGTCCAAAATGGGCCTTAAGTCCCCTGTCTTTTTTGGCACCAAAAATAATCTTGAGTAAATTCCTGATCCGATCTGGTCTGCGGGGACAGGCTGGATGACTCCTTTTCTTAGCAGCTTTGAGACCTTGACCGCTGCTTGATCCCGCTGACTGGGTGGCACATCCGGGATTTTCCTGATAGGAAGAGGGGGTTTTATGAAAGGGATGAAATAGCCTCCGGTTATGGTTCAGAGCACCCACTGATCCTTGGTGATAGATTGCCAAGCCTTTGGGTGTTCCGCAAAACGACCCCCGACTGGCTCCGGAGATGCGCAGTCAGGCCACATCTCAGGGACAGGGAGCATAGGATGGACCACGAAAGGAATCGCGGTCTCCAGAGTTACGGGGGCCTCTGCCGCCTCTGGGGCGACGTCTTCCTGAATCCCCCCCCCCTCTGCCTCTAGAGGGGGGATCACTCGGTGGAGTAGGGAAAAACCTTTGAGATTTCCTGAACCACATTTTCCCTCCTCTCTGGGCCTTGGGGTAAGGTCTAGGAGCGGAAAAACGGGCCCCCACGGCAGTCAAGGTCTTGCCCTCCTGCTCGCACCGAGTCAGTGTGTCCCTCACCTTGGGTCCAAACAGGGAGGACCCATCAAAAGGGGCGTCGGTGAAGGAAGACTTAAAAGCCTCCGCAAAGGGACACAAGCATAACCAGGCGTGTCTTCTAAGAGCCACGCCTGTTCCCGCTGCTCTACTCGCCCCTTCGGCCGCATATGAGATGAGCCTCATGGACGAGTTGACTATCGAAGATAAGGCAGTCATCTGGGCGCCAACAGTCTGGGCCAACGCCTCAGGAAGGTTACCCGTAAGAGACTCCCCTAACTCTTTGAGGAGGTCCCTTTGGAGCCTGGTGAAATGACAAAGATAATTCAGCGACCGCAGGGTAAAGGCCGCTGAAGAAAGGGTACGCTTCCCGTACCTATCCATGCTCCTGGAATCCTTATTAGGAGGGTGAATAGACGTTGAAGCCTCTGCCACGTCCTACTGAGTGGCAGATGCCACCACCATCGCATCTACTGCAACTCCTTTGATCAAAAATTCCTTCTGAGGAGGGGCTGAAAGGAACTTGTTAGGCCTGGCGGGCACCGGTTCCACAGAATCAGGGTGTTCCCACACCCTTCGAGAAACTAAATCTAGCAATTCATCGAAGGGTGGAGACACCCAGGAGGCGGAGGGCTGGGCCCAAAAGCCTTGAGGAATACCAACTCCTCCGCGGAAGGGGTTTTGGATTGCCAATCGCCTCTCTGTCTCAGGATCTCAAGGATATCTGAGAATGAAACGTCATCCGAAGACGATTTTGGGGACCCCTCCGCATCCTCGAGGTCAGTATCTGAAGTGATAGACTCATCCTGGGAGTCTACGTGCTTCCTCTTGCACAATTTCTTCCTTGGAGGTTCATCCAAAGCGGATTCAGAAGGACCTCCCGGGAGAAGGGAACCCCCCAAGGGGGTATCCTCAGGCCCTGGGGCCCCGCTGTCGTGGGAATGAAGCACACCAGAAGCACCAGTTCCCAAGTCTAGGGACGGTGAGGTAGAGACTCGCTGAGCCGGCAAGGACATGGCCAGCGCACTCCTCATGGCCTCAAAGGCAGGACCTCCAGACTCTACGGAGGGTACCGGCTGAGAGACCACGGCAGTACCGGGAATCCCTGCGGCCGATGCTCCGAGGGGAAGACTAGGCACCGAAGCTACCAGTTCCAAAGTGTTCCCCTCGGCCCCGACCGAGGAAGTCCCGGTACCGAACCCTGACGCCGGGGACAGGGTAGGAATGATGGTCGGAACTGAGAGACTCCGAGGGAGTCTCGGCTCCGACTGGACGACTCTGCTCTGCTCTACCATCACCGACTCCAACGGCTCCGAGGAGGTTGGAGGAGGAATCAGATGTGTCAAAGTGGGGATCGGCTCCTGAGCCGAGTGGGCTGGAGCAGAGACCTGTTTTGCAAAAACCGGGGACTGGAAAAGCCTCTGGATAACTCTGTCCAAATCAGAGTCAGACAACCTGGAAGATTTAGAGGAAATAGATGGGGGCCGAGACGACTTCTCTCTCGGCTCCAAAAGACCGGGGGACCGGCTCTGAAATGGCTCCAACACTATCGGCACTGGATCCGGAACCGTATGGACAAGTATCGGCGCCGAAGGAGACTTCAGGGCCGAGGGAGGAGAGTCCGAGCTCCACACCTCCAAAGGCTCCGAGAGCAAAGGAGCCGAAGCAGGTGATTCGCCTCTCGATCCCCCAACCTGCGGCTCAGACACCAATGGAGCCGAGGAAAGAGGTATCGAGGCAGACCCTTCCACCCGAGGCTCCGAAGCCATTGGAGCCAAGGAAGAAGAGGTCGACCTGTGCTTCTTGGATGTCGGCTCCGACGGACTGGTCGGAGCAGACTACTTTTTCTTTTTTGAAGCTGGAGAGGAAGGAGAAGCCAAAGCTTCCTCAAAGGAGGGCTTAATAAGGCCCTTAAGGATCAATTTTATTTTTACGTTCTTGAAAGACCCTAGAGGAAAAAGCATGACACACACTACATGTTTCTTGCAAATGTTTCGGTCCTAAACAATATACACATACAGCATGGCTATCGGTAATGGACATTTTATAATTACACTTGGTGCACTTTTTAAACCCAGACTTCTGTTCTTTAGACATCCTGTCACACTACTGTTTTACCACAACGAGACCTTAAGTAGGACACGAGCCCTTCGACTCAAAACGGGACTGACCCGAGATACAGCACACCAAAAACGGGCAGAAGCCCCCTAATTAACGTATTAAAGTAGAAAAACGTACAGTAAGACAATTTCAGCAACCACACAAATAAGGGCAAGGGCCCTCTAACTCAAACGGGCCTTGCCCGGTAACAGAGAAAAAATACCAATCTCACAAAAAACAGTTTACACACACACACACAAGCTGTTAAAACAGCTGTTTATTAAATTTATGAAGAACCCCCTAGGTCAAAAGACCAAAAAGTAACCAAAAACACTACTTAGCTCCAGCCAAGTCGAGACCACGTCTAGCTTGAAAAGCGGCAAACGAGATCTGGGGAAGCAGGCAAGGTGCATTCTGGGATAAGGGGTAGCCCAGCCAATTAGAGACTTCGTTCTATTGTATAGTGGCCGATTCGGAGCTGATGAACCCATCAGTTATGAATATAGGCGAGATAGGATCCCATTACATCAGAAGTTATAGCCACTAAAAGGAATGTCTTCCATGACAGAAACTTCATGTTGCAGCTTTTTGCTGGTTCGAAGGGTCCCTGGGTCAAAGCTTGCAACAACAATGAGGTCCCAAGGAGGGGATGGGTCTTTGACTGCAGGCCTTAAGAATACACCTTTCATGAAAGATTTGCATAGCGTAAAAGTGAACAGAGAATGGCACTGACTTGCAGCATGAAAACTGGAAATAGCAGCTAACTGGAGTTTGATAGTACAGAAGCTAGCACCTTCCTCGAAAAGGGTACTAAGAAATAACAAAATGTCTGAAACCAGCGCAGAGAAGGAATCAAGATTTCTGCTCGTGGCCCAAATAAGTCTCTTCCACTTACCGGTGCAGACGTTTTTGGTGGAACTCTTTTGCGAGACTAAAAAATTTTTCAGCCCGGGGACTTAAGCCTGGACTGTCTCACTATGGTTGGAAGTTGAGCAACCAAGCGATCACTTTCAGTGCCCGAAGTTTCAGATGCTGCATCCCTGACAGATGAGAAACGAGGTCCTGACTTGGCTCCAGTATCCAAGGAGGATACTTCAGATGAGACCACAGGAAGGGGAACCGCACCTGACGAGGCCAGAAGGGGGGCAATGAGGATGACTAAGCTCTTCAACCTGCTTGCCTAATGAAGGAACTTTGGGACAAGCAGAAGAGGAAGGTAAGTATACAGGAGATCTGGGGGCCAGCCATGGACTACAGGATCCCTAGGGGATTCCCCTGGAAGATGGATCAGAGTGAGGAACTTCCTGAATTTGTTGTCGAGAGGAGAGGCAAAGTGTTCACAGCAAGGTTGACCCCAACGGTTGAAGATCACGTCTGCCACTCACTGATTGAGGGATCTCTTGTATGGAACCAGGAGCTATCTGCTGAGTCTGTCTGCTAAATCACTGGTTTTCCCCGGGATATGCACTGCAACTAGAAGGCGGTCTAAAGATATCGCTCACTTCCACACCCTCATGGCCTCCTCTGGACAAGGGGGGTAATAACGGGTTCCTCCTTGTTTGTTGAGGCACTAGACAACAGATATCAGTGTGTACTGCAATAGCCCCCAAAGAGAATGTCCTGAAAGGCTTGCAATGTTAGGACTGCTCTCACCTCTAGGACACTGATAGGGGACCATGTGCCTTGGACCATCTTCTTATTGCAATGACCCCCCCCCCTCCCACCTGAACTGTGAAGCATGTGTGATCACGGTGGCCATAGGGGGTTTGTTCAAGAATAGTCTGCCTAGAATGAGGATGTCTGACTGTATCCACCAACTGAGGTGATGTTTACAAATGGGAGTCAACTTGATGTGAAGGGACAGTGGCGGAAACAGGATGGACCATTTCTTCGCTAATGTCCACTGGAGAACCCGCATGAAGAATCTGGCTAGTGGAACTAACAGCATAGCTGCTGACACAGATCCTAGGGCCTGCAGGACCAGTCGGGGGGGGGGGGGGGGGCTGTTGGACTAAATTCCTGTACCTGATTTCTCAGAGTGGTTACACACTGTAAAGGAAAAGAAGCTATCTGATCCCTTGTGTTAAGCTGCATACCTATAAATTCCAGATTCTGTATCGGAGTCCGGTTGGATTTGCTCAGGTTTATGGTGATGCCCAGAGAATGTGATAACTAGATTAAGTATTCTCTGGCTTGGATTAGCTGATGCCTTGTTGGAGCAGTCAGGAGCCAATTGTCTAAGTATGGAAACGACTGGAATCCCTTGAGACTCAAGTGAGCTGCTATCACTGCCAGGCATTTGGTAAACATTCCAGGGGGGGGGGGGGGCTGTGGTGAGCCTAAAGGGCAGTACTCTGAATTGATAATGACTGGTGTCCAGACAGAAGCGCAGATATCTCCTGGACCACCTGTTTATTTTTATGTGATAGTACGTATCCTTGAGATCTATCGAGCGCATCCAGTCTTACTTGTGCAACAGTGGCAGAATGGACTGAACCATAACCATTTGGAATGTTGACTTCTTTATATTTCATGCAATATGCTTAGATCCAGGCTTTTAGGCACCACACTAGTTGGCCCCGACTGTCTCCAGAGATGAACAGTCGGGCAGCAGTTCAACAGCACTGGTAGGGTTTATTGGGAAAGGATTCACTAAAACCCTACTTCTGTGGACCCCCTCTGCCTCTAAGGCAGCATCTACCATCAAACCCTCCCCCTCTAGAGGAGGGTTCTTCACAAAGGTCATGGAAGGGCTTCTTGGGGTTTGTGAAACCACATTTTCTTGCTTCCTTGTTGGTTCCTAGAGAAGGACCTCTGGGGGGGGGGTGGGTGGTAGAAAATTTTGATTCCAACAACAGAAAGGGTCTTTCCATCCTTTTCACTGTGAGTGTATCTTAAACTGATGGCTCAAAAAGGGAGGGAGCCATCATAAGGGGCATTTAAGAATGATGCCTTAAAGGGCTCTGCAAAATCACAGAGCCTCATCTACGCATGCCTCTCCGAGATGCCCTCCGTGGTATGAGATTAACCTAATATAACAGTTGGCGATGAATGAGGAAGTGGCCAGTTTGGGGAAACTTTCTAAAATTCCTCCAAAGGAATGGATTCAGAAAAGCTGAGAGTTTCTTGATCACATCTCTCTGAAGCAGAGTAAAATGAGCCAGGTAGTTCAACGACCTCAGAGCAAAGGCGGCCGAGGCATAGACGCACTTCCCAATCCTGTTCAATGCTCTAGACTCCTTGCTAGGCAGACTGACATTAGCAGTTTCTTCTGCCAGCTCTTAGTGGCTGCCACCACCAAAAAGGCATCAACTACGGGACCCTTACTCCAAGGTTTTCAGTTTGCAGAGGGGTACCATAAACTATCGGGTCGTTTGGGTATGGGTTTGATGGCGTCCAGTTCCTTTCATGCCTGGCGAGACACTAAGTCAACCAGGCCATCCGCAAGGAGGTCACCCGAGATGTAGATAGGCTCATTCCAAATGCCTCCAAGAGAACCAACTCCTCAGAGGAAGGAGGTTGGGTAGACCAGCCACCTTTCTGCTTATGGATCTCTAACATGTTCCCAAAGGAAAAGTCTCCTGGTGGGAATTGGGGGGATCCAACCCCTTCATCAAAGTCAGTGTCCTGGGTTAAAGACTCCAATGGGAAGTCAACATGCCTCTTTTTGCATATCTTCTGAGGAACTTCCTCAGCTGGGTACTCTGGGGAAGTGTTGGAAGAAGGGTATCCCTCCTGAGCAGGGAGTTCTTGGAGGCTGCTCAGAAAAAGGAAGACTCATGGCAGGATGAATGGGAGCAAGGCCTGGATCTGACAGGGGTATGACAGTGGATTGAGGGACATGTGTCATCAGATCTCCAACTCGGGAGAAAATCCTCTCCACTATCTGAAAGGCCGAAGGACCTGGAGAAGTCCTTTCCGTCTCCCCCAAAGCTGAAACCACCGAGGGAAAACAGGCAAGACTCACCATAGATCCATGACTTCCAGAAGGGATCAGACCCAAGCTGTTGAGTGCCGAGATGCCAAGAGGAAGGGATGGCTCCGAGAAAGACGGAGCCAAACCCAGTCACCCAGACCCAGCACAGACACCATGGCTCAGAGACCCGCTCTGCTCCAAGAGAACTGGAACAGGGCTAGTCAATGGCGTCCTCTGCATCGAGGAAGGAAGCTTCCCCTGCACTAAGCCCAGTGCACATGGCAGTCCCAAATCCTGTGACTCCAAAACCAATGGTCAGATTGAAAAAAAGAATTCTGATGATATGGCCAGGATACCTCAAAGATCTGACAGGGGACTGAGCAGAGACTACCCCCATTTGGATCTGGGCCTTGAGAAATCTGATCATCCTCACCATATCTGCCTTGGACCAGCTTCTGGAGGACCTGGATGAAGCAGATGAGGGAGGTTGGAAATGCTTTGACCTGGAATAGAGAAGCAGGGAACCTCGTCAAGCCCTCGGATACAGAGATATTGGATCTGACATAGAAGTCGACGAAGGTGGAGAAGAGATAGTAACATCCTCCAGAGCCAAAGGAGCTGCTGGATCCGAAGGGGGAAAGCAATGTCTTTGGGTCTGAGAAGGTCTGATCCGATGATTTCTTCAGCTTCTTAACCTCAAGAGTGTCCCTTGGGGAAACAGGGGGAGACCTCTTTGCCTCTATTTGGTAGATGGAAAGGAAGATTAAGCCAAAGAAGGGGTCTGAGCCTCTGGAGCATAGGAGGGAAGAAGGCCCTTAAGTATCAATCTGTTTCTCCAGAAACCCAGGCAGGAGCTCTCCAGGCCCCACCGCCCGGCGCTCCCTTATGGATTTTCATCAGGGCAGACCCCTACAGGCCTCTCCTTTGTCATGGCCAACAGACCTCCCTTCCCAAGCCGCAGACCCTGCCTCGCCTCGAGACTCTTGCTACCTCCATATCTCCTGCAGGCTGTCTGCCTAGCGCTCCCCTTAAAGACTTCTGTCATGGGTGGCTCTGCCTGACCCCACTCACCAAGGCAGGGGTTCTCCAGGCACCATCGCCATCCACCTAGAGCTCTCTTAAGGACTTCCGTTGGGGGGGGCTCTGCCTGACCCCACTCACTAAGGCATGAGCTCTCCAGGCCTTGCAGCTGTCGATCAGTCGCTCCCTTTAGGAATTCCGTCCAGAAGAGGGGGCGTGATCTGGACCTATCACCCAGATGGGAGCTCTTCCAGCTTGGCCACTTTCCACCTCTCTCCCCCTTCCAGACTCCTGTCCCGTAGTGGGCTATGGCCCAGACCCCCTCATGCAGACGGAGCTCTCAGGGCCCAGCCACCTTCTGACATGCTCTCTTCTGGAGTTCAATCTCTCTTCCGGTGTTCCATCAGGATGGATCCCCTTCAGGCTTCCACTTATACCCAGGCAAGAGAGCTCTTTTCCCAGGTTGTATATCTCCTGAAGGCTGCCAAAATCATGCCGTATCATGCGTGCTCTTGGAGTCTCTCAGGGAAACTTCTCTCCGATCCTTCCCAGCTTTGTGGAACTTTGGTAGGCCACAAGGCCTCAGTCTCTCATCCAGACTTCCATGACACCAGTTCCCTTCTTTGCCCTGCACCTAGAGCTTTCAAACTTGCAGGGGAGATGGCCCTGGGTCCCTGCACCCCTGCGCATTTCTTGGTGTGTCTCAGTCTCTCTCCTCTGTGATGCCAATGAACCTACATTGCATCAAGCCTCCTGGCACAGGGCTCCTTGCCTCCTGGGTACCACCCCTGGGTGCGTGACACCATGGTAGCCCTATTCCTGCTCCTCTGGCAGCCAGGAGGATGGGATCACAAACCTGGCTTCCTGGGGTGGCCCTTGGCCTGCCTGAGCTGATGGCCAACTTACCCGGCTGGCACTGGGTGCAAGACTCCACGGCAGCCTTATCTCCACTCCCCCTGGGGGCCAGAAGGATGGGATTGCAGACCAGATGGTGTCCCCGGCTGTGTGCTACACGAGCTCAATGAGGAACTAAACCCGCACATAAGGCAGCTGTTTAATCTCAGCCTTACCACAGGATACGTGCCCAAGGAGTGGCGTACGGTAACTGTGGTCCCACTCCACAAAGGCGGTGCCTCTACGGACCCTGGTAATTACCGCCCCATAAGCTTAACAAGTCTGGTCTGCAAAGCTATGGAGAGGATCATAATGGAGCTCATAAACAAAGATATAGGGGACTTGCAGACATTGGACCCGACCCAGTTTGGCTTCGTCAAGGGCACATCATGCCTTTTGAACTTGGTTGACTTCTTCGAAACAGTCACCAAGGCCATTGATGAGGGAAAGGCAGTCCATACAGCCTACCTTGACCTTGCAAAGGCGTTCGACACAATACCCCAATCGGGTATTGTAGAAAAACTTACCAGCTTAAATGTAAACCCATATGTCACAAGATGGGTTGCAAACTGGCTTAAGGACAGAACCCACAGGGTTAGAGTTGCTGGCGCTATGTCAGACTCCAAGCCAGTCACAAGTGGTGTCCCACAGGGCTCGGTCCTTAGCCCCCTATTGTTCGGCATCTACTTCTCAGAAGTACAGGCCAACATGGGGGACTTTGGCTGACAAAGTTTGCAGACGACTGCAAATTGGGCGCCATAGTGGAAAGTGCATCAGACACGGATATCCTTCAGAGGGGACTCACGGAAACAGCTGGTGCCAGAGCCATGGCCTGAAGTTAAACGCCACAAAATGTATAGTCATACCCTTCGGGAAAAACAAGGTAACCCCAAGCTACCATATAGGTGGCAATCCACTAAGCACAGAAGAGGTTATCAGGGACCTAGGGACCCAGGTTGACAGTGGCCTTTCTTTTGACACCCACGTTGCTAAAGTGGTTAGAAAGACCTTCTACATTGCCCACCTGATCATGAAGGGATTCACATCGAGATCTAGTGAGGTCATTGTTCCCCTGTACTCTTCACTTATCAGACCAATGATAGAGTACAATGCCCCATTTGGGATGTATCTCACCTGGCATCTGCAGCAACTGGAGAGACCCCAAAAGTTCCTCACCAAAAGGATAAAGGGGCTCCAAAATCTGTCATATGCTGCCAGATTGAAGAAACTCCAGCTCTATTCAGTCGCATACCGTCTGCTCAGAGGTGACATGTGCCTGACATGCAAGGCCATGTCCAACCCGGAATTGATGGACATGCTCCACCTCAAAAAATCCAAATCCACCAGAACCACTAGAGCAAGCGACTTAAACCTTAGCACGGATATAAATAGGACGTGCTGGAGGGATAGATTTATCACCTCAGAGACTCCCTATGCTGTAGAATAAAATCCCGGTCCACGTTAGGCAGAGCACCTTGCTGGCTCTGTTCAAGAGAAATCTTGACCTGTGGATGGGAGATCGTAGGTTAAACCCGGGAATCATCTCTGGGTCACTGCTGGACAGAGGCGCAACAAACTAATGGGCACAGAATTTTTCTGTATAAGGGGTGGCGTAAGCCACAAAACTTTGGGCTAGGCTTATAAATGCCTTAGGGCAGATAGCCTAGTATAAACCTATGAACCTGGCTTCCCAGGATGGTCCCAGTGTCCCCTTCGCAGGGACCTGTGGGACGGGACACCTGGATCTGGCCTCCCCAGATGGCCCTCTCCCAGGAACTGTGCACCCACCGCCGGTTGTCCCTCCGGGAGGATGACCCTTAAGCCTGGGACGCGATCCTCTGCCCTCTCTGTACTGCACGAGTTTTGGCTATCTGAAAGGAAGCACTGGAGAGGTGACTGGGGACCTCCTCCACCTGGGAGGTCTCACCACCAGGGAGGACCCAGATCACTCTCTTCCCTCACCCGGCTGAACCTTGCCTCTGCTGCCAAAGTCACACAGACATTCTGGAAGAAAGGGAGGAGGGGCGCAGGGCAGGCCAGATGAAGATGGCCCCCCCCTCCTCATGAGGGTGCGAAGCCCATCCCCCCACCCGCTAGAAAAGTTTGTCTCAAGGGCTGACTTTCAATAGATTGCAGCTTTTCCCTGCTCAATGTATGAAACCTTGACCCAGAATCAGGTCCATCAATGATTTAGCATCTGGTCCCCCATAAATATGTGGTGCACTGCTGGAGACAGATGGCCCCCTTCCGTGAATGCTCCGACCCACTGACGAGCAGCTTTCTTCACTGACTTTGTGGCAGGCTAGCCACGGCCAACCGGACAGCTGCTGCACTGTGGTATTGTTACGTTTAGGCAGAATTCGGACTTATAGACATTCAGTCATAATCTCACAGATGGTAACTTCGCACCATTGGCTCCTCAGCCAAGCACATACACCAAATGTCTGAACCTGTGGTTATTCTCATACTGAGCAGGACTACTACTGCAACAACACATCATTAGTGTAGAAGGGTTCCTATTAGAAGACGGAAGAAGCATTCTTTCGAATAAGTCTTGGTCAAACTTAAAGACTGAAAAGGCAAAATATTGAAGCGGCTGTTAAGCAAATTCTTTCCCTGGGAAAGAATCTGTTGGCCGCTTCGTTACTTTGCCATTTCTGGCAATGTAGTATGGTCTTGCAGTTGGTATATTTAAGTAGGGGTGTGGGGGGCGAAGTGCTGGAACAGCGATTGTTTTCCCTTGGAAAAAAAAATCATGGTTTTGACAGTTCGACATTGTAAGCTTTTGCTTACATAGGGCCGATTAATCACCATTCATTTTTTTAAGCGTTCAGTGATCTAATATAGACCCGTGTAGCATTAACCTGTCTTACGATGGTCTAAACCCAGTTCACATTCCCTATTAGTAAGTGAACAATCCAAAGCTTGGTGATTTCTGCTTCACAACGATAGGAGGAGCAAACACTGAAGGATAAAAAGTGACGTCACTATGAAAGCTTGGCTAAAACAAGACATTTAGCCCTGTGGTAACTTTTCTGACACCGCCTGCTTAAAACCCAAAAAGCCAGAAGGATCATGAGGCCCTGCTTTCACGGTCTGTATTCATACTGAAAATCAAGATCAAGCAAGCTTCTGCCCTTCTGCTCCATGGGAGATTTCTGTCCTCCTTCAGCTCGCCTTAAGACACCTGCGTTACTCTCTGGCAGGTGTGCCATCCCAAACTACCCACCTGGCACGGTCCCCGGAGAGGGTTACGCCTGGGTGCTTGGAGCCAAAAGTGAGAGCCCCAGTGGGGCTCACCCTCCCTGCCTCACCAGGCAAGTGAGAGAATAAAAAAGGTAGTGGTATTTCACCAGCGGCTGAGGCCTTTCACTTATTCTATACTTCTCATGTCTCTTCACAGTGCCAGACTACAGTCAAGCTCAACAAGGTCTTCTTTCCCTTCTGATTCTGCCAAGTCTGTTCCTTTGACTGTGGTTTCAACTAGATAGTAAATAGGGACAGTCTCATTCATCCATTCATGTGCATCACTAATTAGATGGTGAGGCATTTGGCTACCTTAAGAAAGTCAGTTACTCCTGCCGTTTATCCGTGCTTCATTGAATTTCTTCACTTTGACATTCAGAGAACTGGGTAGAAATCGCATTGCATCAACACCCATCTCGGGCCTTTGTGATGCTTTGTTTTAATTCAACAGTTGGATTCCCCTGGTCCGCACCAGTTCTCAGTCGGCTGCTAGCTGCCAGTTGATGTGGGACATCTGTCTGGACTGGTGCCCACCACTGCCGGGGCAATGCACAGGAAGGGTCTGGCGCACATCTAGAGTCACAGCCATCACCCCAGCCTACCCAGAACAGGGTGGGGGGTGGTGGTGGTGGCAGCTAGGGGACGACATCTTCCAACGGCGGTGCACACCCAGCCCAGTTTCATGCCCAAGCCTGACCAACCCAGCCCTTAGAGACAACTCCTATCCCGAAGTTACGGATCTGGCTTGCCGACTTCCCTTACCTACACTGTTCTAACATGCCAGAGGCAGCTCACCTTGGAGACCTGCGTGGATACAGGTATGGGCCGATGTGAGATTTACACCCTCTCTTGTGGATTTTCAAGGGACGGAGAGAGCTCACATGACACCGCCGGAACCACAACACTTTCTAGGGAGCGGGCCCCTCTCCTGGGGCGAACTCATTTCAGGGCACCCTGCCCTTAAAGAAAACAGAACTCTCCAAGGGGCCTCTGCCTGCTTCACTGCAATCATTTGTGTGACCGCACTGGAAACTGCGAGGAACCTGTCTCCGCCACTCCATATTCCGTGATCTGAACCAAACATCCTTTCGATCGACCAAGGTTGCTGGAAGCCAATGCCCACCCCCTTTGTAACGGCGCTCGCCTCTCTCAGAACAGACTGACCCATGTTCAGCTGCTATTCACATGGGATCCTTCTTCACTTCAGCTTTCAAAGCTCTCATTTGAATATTTGCTACCACCACCAAGATCTGCACTCGCGGCAGCTCCACCCAGCCGCCCCTTGCCCTGGGCTTCAGTGTAACCGTGGCGGCCCTCTCACTCTATGGGGTAGCGGCTCCCAGTGGCATTGACAACTAGGTATGGGCCCGATGCTCCAGCATCATCCATTTTCAGGGCTAGTTGATTAGGCAAGGTGAGTTATCATGCAATCCTTAGCGGATTCTGACTTCCATGGCCACCATCCTGCTGCCTATATCAACCAACACGTTTTCTGGGGTTTGATGAGCATCACCATCAGCTGCCTTAACCCGGTGTTCGATTCATCCCACAGAGCCAGTTCTGCTTACCAAAAGTGGCTCACTGGGCGCTTGCATTCCATACCCAGCTCCAAGCCAGTGAGTCAGGCTTCTTACCCATCTGAAAGTTTGAGAACAGGTTGAGATCGTTTCAGTCTCAAAGACCTCTAATCATTCGCTTTACCAGATAAAACTGTGTCCGCTGAGCTTTCTGGTGGATAAAATGGACCGTTGGAAAACTGAAGGTCTGATAAACAGGACTCTACTGTACTAGAAAATGGAAATCAAAATCTAAACCAACTATACTATAAGTAGTGAACATAGTAATAGGGATAAAACAACTGTAATTGAGATATTTAGAAAAGGGTAGGAGCAAACTACATAGGAATAAAATGGGAATTGTGGGAACAATACATACCAAGGAGGAATGAGGTTTAAAAAAGGCAGGACTTAAATGAGGTATGTAATGTTTGACTGAAAATGATTGGATACACAAGTGATATATGTTTGCAACTGGGAGTGTGTCATTATGGTTTGTGATGTAAAATGCTTGCAACTAGGATTGTGTCTGTGTGGTTTGTTTTCATTTACATAAATGTATGATTGTCTGCGTCATAAGTGATTGCTTAATAAACGTATTTCTTATTTTAAAAACAAGCAGGAATTGAACAATTTATGCATTGTTGCTTAGATTATACGATATATAGTAATATATGCGAATTATAACATTTGTAAACGTGAACTTGTTAGTACAGTTTATTTTTATATAAATGTAAATTTGCCATAATTCAATAAAGGTGTTAAAAAAAAATCTACCCTCTTTTGTTATATTCCCCCTTCTGGGCCCCCCAGACACATCTTCACTGCTGCAAATCAAACTCTGGGATTCCGGATTTTGGCAAAGGCTCTTGCCACCCCCATAGTGCCTTTTTTAGGCAAGGCTCAAATTCTAAACCTACCACCCTAGAACAAAACAAAGAAAAAAAACTAAGGGTAATGCTGCTCAACGCCAGAAGTCTTAACCTCAAAATGCACGCACTCGAGGCCCTTCTCAGTATGGAGAACATCGATGTCTGTGCTGTGACAGAAACCTGGTTCAAGGCTCCTGAGAGCACCCCAGCACTATCAGGTTTTACCTCATATCATGCGTTCCGGCCCCAAAACCCGGACAACACCAAGAAAGGAGGAGGGGTATCCATATTCATCAAGGACACCCACACCTCAAGATTGGTGGCATCGCACGATGCATCGGAAACCATCCAGGTGCAATTAACCATAGGCAAGACTGCTCTGCAATTTGTAGCATGTTACAGGCCACCCTCGCAAACTCAGGAACCTCATATGGCCTTCTTGAAAACACTGGAGGGGATAAATGTATCTCCGAACACCATCATACTAGGTGACTTCAACTACCCTAATATAGACTGGGAACACTACTCAAGCCCAAACACTCTAGCCCAAAAGTTCCTGGAATTCATAAACTCAAATGCCATGGAACAACTAGTCACCATCCCCACAAGAGGAGAGAACATACTTGATCTCATCATCACAAACATGGGAGCACAATGTTCAACGCCAGAAGTATACCCCTCACTGGTGAGATCTGATCACAAACTAATCTCGCTGGAGGTCCTCATCCCGCCCCACCGAAATGAAAAAGACCACAGTAAAGAACTTCTCGAAAGCAGACTTCACACTTCTAAAGACTAGTGTGGTCTCCTTTAAGGCCCCTGAGCCGGTGGTTAACATTACTCAAACCACTGAATCACTTACAAATGCCTTCTACCAGCACCTGCAGGGCTGCATGGATCAGGCAATCCCAAGCAAAACAAAGACTCTTTGTACCAAAGGCAAGCGTCCAGTCTGGTGGACCCCAGCCATAAACAAACTCTACAACAAGAGGAGAAAGCTACTACAAGATAGAGCAAAATCCTTAAAAGGTAAGACACCGCTGATCACTATTAAGTAAAAAGCTGAGAGCTCTCACAAAATCATCCAAAGCTAATTTTGAGAAAAAAATATCTAAGGACTCTAAAGACAACCATAAGGCATTCTTTAGCTATGTCAGAAACCTAGGAGGAAACTCCCAGATATGCTCAGAATTAGTTCAAAATGATGTGAAGATTACTGATCCTACAGACATTGCCAACATACTGGCTGACAGGTTCAGTGCAAACTTCTCCCCCCCTAAAGGAGAGATATCTATACCAAATGATTGTAGCCCCCCAAACATCTCTAACGCCCAGGTGAGAACTGCTCTCTCCAAGGCAAAGAACACAGCATCCATGGGACCTGATGGTGTCCCCGGCTGTGTGCTCCATGAACTCAACGAGGAATTAAACCCACAGTTAGGACAGCTGTTTAATCTTAGTCTCGCCTCGGATACGCATTCCAGGGAGTGGCGCACAGCGACTGTGGTCCCACTCCACAAAGGCGGCACCTCCACCGACCCTGGAAATTACCGTCCCATTAGCTTGACAAGCCTTATCTGCAAAGCCATGGAGAGGATCATAATGGATCTCATAAATAAAGACATAGAGAACTTGCAGACTTTGGATCCAACCCAGTTTGGCTTTGTCAAAGGCAGATCATGCCTTTTAAACTTGGTTGACTTTTTCGAAACAGTCACCAAGGCCATTGATGAGGGAAAGGCAGTCCATACAGCCTACCTAGACCTGGCGAAGGCTTTCGATACAATACCCCACTCGGGTATCATTGAAAAACTCATCAACTTAAATGTAAACCCATACATTACAAGATGGGTTGCAAACTGGCTGAGCGACAGAACCCACAGGGTCAGAGTTGCTGGCGCCATGTCAGACTCAAAGCCTGTCACAAGTGCTGTCCCACAGGGCTCAGTCCTGGGCCCACTCTTGTTTGGCATCTACTTTTCCGAAGTACAAGCAAACACAGGAGGGTTATGGCTGACAAAGTTTGCAGATGACTGCAAACTGGGCGCCGTAGTTGAAAACACATCCGACACAGATATCCTTCAGAAGGGTCTCACAGAAACGGATAACTGGTGCCAGAGCCATGGCCTTAAGTTAAATGCCAAGAAATGCATAGTCATAACCTTCAGGAAAATAAGGTTACCCCTAGCTACCAAATAGGTGGCAATCCCCTGAACACAGAAGAAGTTATTAGGGACCTGGGAACCCAGGTTGACAGTAGCCTTTCATTCGACACTCATATTGCTAAAGTAGTTAGGAAGACCTTCTACATTGCCCACCTTATCATGAAGGGATTCACATCCAGATCAAGGGAAGTCATAGTCTCCCTATACTCATCACTCATCAGACCAATGATCAAGTACAATGCCCCATTCGGAATGTACCTGACCCAACACTTGCAGCAGCTGGAGAGGCCACAAAAGTTCCTCACCAAAAGGATAAAGGGTCTCAAAAATCTGTCTTATGCTGCCTGACTGAAAGAACTCCAGTTATATTCCGTTGCGTACCGCTTGCTCAGAGGTGACCTATGCCTGACATACAAGGCCATGTCAAACCCAGATTTGATGAACATGCTTCATCTCAAAAAATCTAGATCCCTCAGAGCCATAAGGGCGGGAGACTTAAACCTCGACACGGTTATTAGTAGGACGTGCTGGAGGGATAGATTCATCACCCAAAGACTCCCTATGCTGTGGAACAAAATCCCGGTTTATGTGAGGCAGAGCACCTCGCTGGCCTTGTTCAAGAGGAATCTTGACCAATGGATGGGAGATCGCAGATACACCCCAGGGGTTACCTCAGTGTCACTGCTCGACAGAGGCACAGCTAAATAATGGGCATAGTTTCTCCAAACTAAAGGGGTGGCGTAAGCCACAAAACTATGGGCTAGGCTTATAAATGACCTCGGGCAGATAGCCTAGTATGAACCTATGAACCTAGTCCCCACCTTTATGTAATATCCCCTGGTGAAAGCTGATTATTTCTCCCAGAATTTTCTTAAGCTTCATTATAGCAGTTTTACATGGAATATAAATACATGCCAGTGTAATCCTCCTCCCTTGCCAGTAGCCCCTTAATGCTACAAATCCAGCATTATCTTTTTTATCCTCTTATCACTACTGGAGCTCCCCTTGCAATTAAATACAAGTAATTCTCTTTTCCTTCATCCCAGGTATTCCGCTGAATAATCATCCTGAAAACCACTATCAAATTCACATTACTTTCCAAATGTGTATCCAGTAGCACATCTACTTGCACTGTATTATATTGTACTGTTCATACTAGGCTAACTGTCCTTGCAAGCCATTTTAAACCTAGCCAATTACCTGACGTGAGAATCAAACCCTGCACCTTGTGTCTGCAAGGTAAACGCCTTAACCATTCTACTATCCTCCCACATTTTTAATATAGTTCACTACTCTTTCTTTTTTGTATACATCTGTGAGACCATTAACATTTAAAGATAATACTGATAGTTTTATTATGTTAAAAAGTTATTACTCCCACCTTTATGTGCAACAGCTTTTTTTTGTTAAGGATCTAGTTCCAGCTTCTGTGTTAACATGCATACACTAATGTTTGGCAGGTGGATATTTTAGACAGTTGTTTCTTGTCATATCCATTTGAGGCTATGTTGCATCATGGCCTCATCTGTTTTGACCTTATAGACCATCAGTGAGCCAGTTGGCTATCCAGCAGATGATAAATGGTTTATACGTAATTCAGTGAGCTTGTCCACAATTTCCGAGTAACAGAGTGAGGTATTGTATCAAAAGCCTTGCCCAGGTCAAGGTAAGCTTTGTACAGCCTTGCCCTCATCCATTGCTTTTGTGGCCCTCTCAGAGAAGTCCACCAGCTTTAATAGGGACAGCCTTCTTTTAACAAAGCCAAACCACGATGGATCCAGGTTTTACAGATTACCCATGTTCTCACTCATGTCCATGATGATTCTTCCCATGGCCTTACATATATGAGGCGGGTCAAGACTTATGGGCCTGTAGTTACCCGGATCGGTGGTTGGACCACTTTTTGCGGGGGAATGCCTCTAGCCATCTTCCATTCCTTGGACACAAAACCTGACTCGAGGCTCCAGTTGAAAAATGATTCAAGTAGACCAAGAGAGGTCATGTTTCATGATATTTAGTAAGCATCCTGGGATGTTATCTAGGTCCATCAATGCAGTGCTTTTGGCCTTGGAAAGTGCATTGAAGACCTGTTCAATAGTAACAGTTGGGGGCGGATTGTGGTATGCTCTTTGGACTATGAGAGGGGAGTGGGGGAGAAATTTAAGCTGAACCTGTCAGCTCCAGCTCCTGGAGAGGGTCTCTGACTTTGGGTCCAAGCACAGTCAAATCCATCAAAAAAAAGCACTGATGAAGGATGTCTTGAAACACTGCAACATTACATAATTGCATCCAGGCATGCCTCTGAACTATAACGCCTCATACTGCGGTGCTAGACACCCTCTGTAGCTTTGGAATATTGATGGAAGTGTGGTCAGCTGGGAAGACAGTTTTCTTGCCCTCCTCAGACATGGACCTGGAAAGAGATTTTGAAAGCTCTCTCAAGTTCCTCTGGAACCCTGTTGTGTGTGCCAAACAGTTTAATGATTGGACAGCAAAAGTTGCTGACAAATTCACTTCAATCTGTCCAAGGGCCTAGACTCGCTACTGGGGGATGGAAAGAAGGACTTTTTCTTGACAAGTTCCTTTTCAGTGGCTGCCACCACCACCACCATAGCACTGGCTGAGGGACCATTACTCCAGTGGGCATGGTCTCTGGGTACAACTATGTACTTATTTGGCTTTTTTGGGACTGGTTCTGCCACATCCAGATCCTTCCATGCCTAACAGGAAATCAAATCCACCATTTCATCTGCCAGAGGGACCACCAAGGAAGTAGCTGAGCCAGTTTAATAAACCTCGAGTAACAGAGACTCCTCCTGGGAAAGGGGTTCAGAAGACCAATCACCTTTCTGCCTCAGAAGTTTGAGGAGCTCTCCAAATAACCTGGGATAAATATGGCTAAGCTTGTAAGGGCTCTATGGCAGTTATCCTAGTAACCTCCTATGAACCTATGAATAAGACACCCTAAAGGGGTAACCTAGAGGACCTCATTCAAAGTACATATCCTCCGTTGTTGACTTCTGTGGGGAGTCACTGTGCCTCCTCTTAAATTTTTGCTTCTGCAGAGCTTACAAAGGGGGATAATCTGGGGAAAATTTAGAAGTCCTGTATGAAGACTGTATCAACTGGAATGGACCAGCTCTCCCGATGGATCTGAATGAGTGGGCTCTAATCCTCCTCTTCCTACCTCAGGGATGGTGAGACATGACAGTCCACCTAAAGAAAGTAAGTGACCAACATAAGGGGTTGGAGAACCTACACTGCAGCACTGACCTATTTGAATGTTTAGCTACGATATATCAATCCCCAACACTCCACTCAAAAACAACTGCTTGAACACACTTGCATAAAATTCTTAATTGCTCCCCCACAATCTCTGCTTTATTTTCAAACCCCCTTTACTGTATTCTCAATCCGAGGTTACTGCAACTGTAAGAAAAAGTTATCAAATAAAACCCAGTATCTGCCTTTTCTCCAAAACATCAAGATCCCATAGTAAGAAAGTATCCTTGTAAAAACCTACCATAATTGTAGATTTTAAAGTAAGATATTTTGTAGCAGTATTTACTACTAGGAATTCAGCCAAATACAGGTCTGATGTCCACAAATCAACACCCCCCCAGCCTTGCAGGGGTCTGCCCCTAAGGACTTCAGAACATTATTTTTTAAAAGTAGATGCCACCAACATCATTTTAGAGCTTTTTTGCCCAGGAACACAGCAGGGGTAACTGCTGCATCTGATCCCATGCAACAGTCTAAGGATTCCAGCCATAAAATAATATGTGGACATGCTCTGGAACAGTAAGCTCAGAGAAACAAAGCTCCACATCTACCTAGACCTGAAAAGGCCTAAGGTTCTTAGAGGGGAAAAAGGGCATCTGGAAAGGGATACAACACCCCACCCCAGCTCAGGATGCCAGAGGGGATGGAGGGAGGAAACCAATACTGCATAGATCTACTTCTACATCAATTATTACAGTAATTTCTCATAAACATTAGTATGTCCTTCAGACAGATTGCTGCTGCAGTAATCTTTACGATGAAGCTTTCATAGCAGCCAGGCAATAACAAACCCTTACTAATATGAATAAACTTCAGCCAAGCACAGCAAAATGATGTTTGGTAAAGCCTTGTACTGAACTGGAGGGCCCATTATGTCCTCAGTAACTGTCCTAGTGATGAGGACGATGCAGATGAAATGGCTTGGCGGGCCTGGCAGGTGAAGGGGACCATCCTATGACAAATGTGTAAAGCAGCACAGTAACTACTAGAGGATGACCCACTTAGACGTACATGGACAATGGACCCAAATATTTGCATGGTCATTCAGTAGTCAGAGTGACCAGACAGATAAACTCATTGAATCCACTGCAACAGATATTGGAGTACTGGTAGAATCTGAACTGTAGGACACCAAGACAACCAAAAAACACACGCCGGCTTGACTTCTTCCTCCCCTCTTAGTCTATATCCTATTTCCACATTTTTCCTTGTCTTCACAAGCTCCTAATCTGTTCCTCTTTACAGTGACTTTTTCATCTGCGCCTTGTAAGGCCCTTCAGCTAAAGGGCAGTCATCTATTCCATCTTCTGTAATTGTAATTACAGGGACAGTATAGCATTTTCAGTGAGCCTTATTTTGCTCATGCAAATAACTGAACAACTTGACTGTCTTGCTTTGCTGCTGGAGAAATTAGCAAAAACTAATGTCAAGAAAAAAATTACATGAATAAACCAAGTTTGGTCTACAGCAAGCAATGGAAAACAGATTGACAGAAAAGTCTCTCAATATCTCTTCCTATTAGCCATATCTGTTAACCATCTAGGCAGCACGGCGCTTGTGCATAATGAATATGTTCATTCATTCCCCACCACTTACAAGAGTAAGCCAATCATGACGTAGTCATCAGGCACCCACTAGAGGTTTCAATATTTTCTGGTGAAAATCCCTCAGTGGTTGACATGCCACTACCCCCCCCCCCCGCCCCCCTGCACAAGTATGCCTGATCCAGCTCAGGCCGAGTTGATAGATGTCAAGCAAAAGCTCCCCAGGGTTCCTGCACAGATGAGGTGTGATATGCAATCACAATAACTAGTAATATAACTTTATGTACACTAACTGGTAAGGCAACATCTTTTTAGGATCATATGAAAAACTTTTAGTTATGTACTCACCATAACTTCAGATGTTTGGGATCCATCTCGCCTACATTCTGACTGATGGGTTCGGAGCCGATCCCTCGGCTCCGACTCGGCACGCTTATGCCAAAGAGCGAAGTCTCTTATTGGCTGAGCTTACTATATCCCAGGATGCACCACTACCAGTCCCCCAGATCTAGTTTGTCCGCATACATGCACACATGCATACCCTGCTTATATAACATCGTCAGATGAAACAAGATAAAACAGTAGAACTCAAAACCGTTCAATCTCTTCTGATCTCCAAGGCAGGGGGAAGGAGGGTGGGTATTAGGAATGTAGGCGAGATGGATCCCAAACATCTGAAGTTATGGTGAGTACATAACTAAAAGATGTTATGTGATCCTATCTCGCCTACATTCTGACTGATGGGACAGCGTCCCTAGCACCTGAATCCTGGGTGGCTCACTGGAAAACACTCCTGAGTACCGTGGAACCAAATGATGCTCGTCCTTTAGATGCCACATCCAATTTGTAGTGGGAAATGAAAGTGTGCGGGTTGGACCAAGTAGCCGCAGCACAAATTTCCGATATAGCGAGCTTGGAATGAAAAGCTATAGAAGTAGCCATAGCTCTGGTAGAATGAGCTTTGATAGATGTTGTAAGTTGCTTATTCAAGAAGAATAAGCCTGAGTTATGCAATCTCTGATCCATTTTGAGATAGTAGCTTTTGTGATGGTTTGGCCCAATTTATTATCTGAGAAGGACACAAACAACTGGTCTGACTTACGAAGTTGCTGAGTCCTGTCTAAATAGAAGCGTAATTGCCTGTGAACATCCAATTTATGGAGAGTGTATTCTGCTTCATTGGAGAATTTTGGAAAGAAAACTGGTAGCTCTAGAGATTGTTGGAGACAGAAACTAGAACAGACCTTTGGGACAAAGGATGGATTAGGCCTAAGTGATACTCTATCCTTGTGGAAAATCAAGTATGGTGGCTTAATAGACAGGGCTTGAAGCTCTGAAACTCTTCTTGCAGAAGTAATTGCAACTAAGAATGCAGTTTTCCAAGACAGATATTTTAACTCGCATGTAGCAGCCGGTTCGAAAGGGGAGATGTTAATGCGAAGCACCAAATCAAGATCCCACGGAGGTGCAGGATGAAAAATTGGTGGTCTTAATAGGCTCGCACCTTTAATGAAAGTTTTGCATAGTCTGCTGCTCATCAAAGGAGGATCCATGGATTCGTGGAATTTAGAGATAGCCGCTAGTTGGACTTTAATAGTTGAGACAGAAGATCCCTGATTAAACAGGGATGTTAAGAATTTCAAAACCTCTGGGACAGGAGCAGTGATAGGGTCTAAGCCCTTGAGTTGAGCCCAGATAGCAAACCTCTTCCACTTACTGAGGTACAATTTGTTAGTGGTGGGTTTGTGGGCCCAAGATAAAATGTGAACAACTTCCGGGTCTAGTGTGTGCCTTCTAACTAAGGTCGGAAGTGGAGGAGCCAAGCTGTCAATTTCAAAGATTGAAGGGACTGATGCCGATGTCCCGACTGATGGATTAGCAAGTCCGCAATTAGGTCTAACGTCCACGGATCGCCCACTGCATGCTTCTTCAGGTAAGGAAACCATATCTGACGAGGCCAGTATGGGGCAATCAGTATCATTGAAGACCCCAGTTGAGAAGCTTTTTGAATAACTTTGGGAAGAAGTGGAATTGGAGGAAAGGCATAAAGTAGCCCTGTTGGCCAAGGTTGTGCTAGAGCATCCATAGCTGGTACTCCTTGATGTGGGATCAAGGAGAAGAACCTTTGGCACTTGGTGTTCTGTGGAGTTGCAAATAGGTCGCAGCACGGCATCCCCCATCTCTTGAAAACCTGAGCTGCTACTGTGTGGTTTAGAGACCACTCGTGAGGAGAGAGAATTGTCCTGCTTAATTTGTCTGCCAATACATTTGACTTTCCCGGGATGTGGGTCGCTACCAAGAAGCGGTTGGTAGCTACAGCCCATTCCCACACTCTCATGGCCTCTCTGCAAAGGGGGTATGATCTGGTCCCTCCTTGTTTGTTCAGATACCAAACCACCGACATGTTGTCTGTGTGAATGGCGATGATGCCCTGAGGAAGAAACTTGTGCAAGGCTTGTAGGGATAGAAGTACAGCCCTCATCTCCAACACGTTGATGTGGAGAAGAGCTTCGTCTGGAAGCCAGGAGCCCTGAACTAGCCTGCCCAGACAATGCCCCCCCCACCCTATCTGGGAGGCATCTGTCGTCAGGGTAACCACTGGAGAGGGAAGAACAAAGGGTTTTCCTTGATCCAAATTGGATGTCTGAAGCCACCAGCGAAGGTCCCTTTTGCATATATCCGTAATCATGATGTGATGATTGAGGGGAAGATCCTGAAAGGACCATTGAGTTGACAATAGCCACTGAAGAATCCTCATGTGTAATCTTGCCAGGGGAACTAAAAGAACCGTGGCAGACATTGAGCCTAAAACTTGTAGAACCATCCTGGCTGGGGCTTTGGATCCCGAGATCAGAGCTTGAACTTGGCCCTGTAAAGTTTGGATCCTTTCGGCAGGAAGAAAGACGCATCAATCTTGAGTCTATCTCTGCTCCTATAAACTTTATGCGTTGAGAGGGCAGCAAGACAGACTTTGACCAATTGAATGTAATCCCCAGGGTAATACCCAGGGAGATGGTGGCTTTGAGGTTGTCCATTAGTAGATGCCTGGTGGTGGCAGTCAGGAGCCAGTCGTCGAGATAGGGAAACACTTGGAATCCAAGACTTCTCAGGTGAGCCGTCACTACTGCCAAACACTTGGTGAACACCCTGGGGGCTGTGGTGAGACCAAAGGGCAGAGCGCAAAATTGGTAATGACTGACTCCCAGGCTGAAGCGCAGATACCTTCTGGACGCCTGATGTATCGGTATATGATAATAGGCGTCCTTGAGGTCTATGGAGCACATCCAAACATCCTTCTCCAACAATGGGAGAATGGATTGTAACATGACCATTCGGAATTTGGATTTCGTGACGGATTGGTTCAGTCTGCTGAGATCCAATATTGGTCTCAGGTCCCCTGTCTTTTTTGGCACTAAAAGAACCTGGAGTAATTTCCTGATCCGATCTGGTCTGTGGGGACCGGTTGGATGACTCCTTTTCTAGCAGCTTTAAAGCTTCTGCGGCTGCCATTTCCCTTTGACTGGGTGGTGGGTCCGGGATTCTTTTGGACGGTGGGGGAGTATGTGAATGGGATGGTGTAACCTCCGGCAATGATCCGAAGCACCCATCTGTCCTGAGTGATTGACTCCCAGGCTTTTAGGTGCTTGGCAAACGACACCCGACTGGCTCCGAGCAGCACAGCCGGGCAATCCCTCATGACGTGTGGGAGGCTGAAGAGCCACGAAAGGACTCGCGGTCTCCAGAATTGCGGGCCCTCTGCCGCCTCTGGGACGGCGTCTCCCTGAAAAATTTCCCGTCCTCTGCCTCTGGAAGGGGAATCTTCCTGCTGTTGGGAGAAAAACTTGAGATTTTGGAACCACATTTTCCCCTCCTTTAGCCTTGGGGTAAGGCCGAAAGGGAGTGGAATAACGGGCACCTACGGCAGATAAAGTTTTTCCCTCTTGCTCACAGCGGGTAAGGGTGTCTTTAACCTTGGGTCCAAACAATGAGGACCCATCAAAGGGAGCGTCGTGAAGGAAGACTTGAAGGCCTCCACAACTGACACAAGCGGAGCCAGGCTTGTCTCCGTGAGCCACGCCTGTGCCTGCCGCTCTACCGCCTTCGGCCGCATAGGAAATGAGCCTCATGGACGAGTTAGAAATTGACGTAAGGATAGCCAACTGAGAGCTAACCGACTGGGCTAGCTGCTCAGGTAGGTTACCCGAGAGGGAATCTGACAACTCCTTGACCAGATCCCTCTGAAGCCTGGTAAAATGTGCCAAATAATTCAGAGACCTTAAAGTAAAGGCCGCTGAAGTCAGGGTGCGCTTTCCGTACCTGTCCATACTCCTAGACTCCTTATTAGGAGGATGGACGGACGTTGAAGCCTCTGCCACGTCCTGTTGTGTAGCAGATGCCACCACCATGGCATCTACAGCCACGCCTTTAGTGAGGAACTCCTTCTCGGGGGGAGCAGACAAAAATTTATTTGGACGAGAAGGGACTGGTTCCACGGTATCTGGATGTTCCCACGCCCTTCGACAAACTAAATCCAGAAGCTCGTCGAAGGGCGGAGACACCCAGGAGGCGGAGGGTTGAGCCCCAAAGGCCTTGAGGAGCACTGACTCGTCTGCAGAGGGGGGTTTGGATATCCAGCCGCCTCGTTGTTTGAGGATCTCTAAGATGTCTGCAAATGAGACATCATCCGAGGACGACTTCGGGGATCCCTCTGCATCATCCATATCAGTGTCTGATGTAATAGACTCGGGGGAGTCCACGTGCTTCCTCTTGCACGATCTCTTCTTTGGGGGTTCCTCCGAAGACAACTCCGAAGAACCCTCAAGAGGAGGGGAACCCCCACTGGGGGTAACCTCAGGCCTCGGGGCTCCGCTGACTACGGACAGGGGAACTGCCAAAGACCCAGTCTCCACGCCCAGGGAAGGTGCCGGTAAAGCTGGAGAGATGGCCGAAGAAGACTTGGCCAAGGCACTCCTCATGGCCCTGAAAGCCGGACCCCCAGAATCCTGGGAGTGTCCGGTCTCCGGAGCCGTGATAGCCGACGGAAGTCCCGCAGCCGAAGCACCGAGGGGGAGGCTCGGAACCGAAAGCATAGGTCCCGAAACATCACCCCGGGTCCAGCCGAAGAAGTCCGCGTACCAAACTCGGACCCGAAGGCCCGGGTTGGAGTAAGGGTCGGAGCCGACCCTGAGATCTCCACCGGCTCCAACAGCACCTGCTCCGACGGAGCCGAAGCAGTCGGAGGAGGAATGGCAATGGGGTGGGCCAAGGTCATCGGCTCTGAAGCCAACTGGGTCGGAACCGAAACAAATTTTTGGAAGACTGGGGACTGGAACAGTCTTTGGAGCACCCTGTCTATATCAGAATCTGACATTCTCGAAGACCGAGAGGAAATAGAACGGGTTCGAGACGGCCTCTCCAACGGCCCCAAAGGGCTAGGGGACCGGCTCCGAGGCGACTCGATGAGTATCGGCGCCGAGGGAATACATACACCAGATTCCATCGGTGCCGAGGTGGACTTCGGCGCCGAGGAGGAAGTGTCTGAGCGGGCGACCCTTGTCGGCTCCGAGAGCAGTGGAGCCGACGAAGGTGACCCGCCTCTCGATGCCCCAGCCATCGGCTCCGAAGCCAGAGGAGTCGATACTGGTGGCATCGAGGCAGACCGTTCCGACCTCGGCTCCAAGTCTTTGGAGCCGAAGGAGAGGCCTCCCTATGTCCCTTGGCGGTCGGATCCGACGGACTGGTCGGAACCGACGCCTTTCTTTTAGCCGGAGAAGGAGAGGATGCCAAGGCTTCTTCAAAGGAAGGTTTAACTAACCCCTTAAGAATCAATTTATTTTTCCTCTCCTGGAGGACCCTTGAGGAAAAAGCGTGACATACGCTGCATGACTCCTGCAAGTGTTTTGCACCTAAACAATACACACAGAGCGAATGATAGTCTGTGATAGACATTTTGAAACCACATTTTGAACATTTTTTAAAGCCCGAAGGCCTAGGAGTCTGAGACATTATAGTAAACAATTCCAGTAACTTTGACAGGAAAATACACAACTACTGATTTACTGATGACAAACCTAAAAAAATAGGCTTACAGTTATCGCTTAATAGCGCAAATGACAGGGAACTCTGAAACCCTGTAAAGTTTTAGAAGGGTTG
This sequence comes from Protopterus annectens, assembly GCF_019279795.1. Classification (NCBI taxonomy): domain Eukaryota; kingdom Metazoa; phylum Chordata; order Ceratodontiformes; family Protopteridae; genus Protopterus; species Protopterus annectens. The sequence goes on from NC_056727.1 coordinate 554,936,625, forward strand.
ACTGACCGGGAAGGCCCTAGATGAAGGGGGGCCGAAATCAAACTCAACCCAATCACACAACAAGTTTTCACAATCCAAACACACACAATAAGAGCGTTAGCCGTTAAAACAGCTTTTGAGACAAAAAACAGCAAAAAACTGACAGAAAAAGTTAGTTAATAATAACTACTCAGCCCAGCCAGCTCGAGACCACGTCTTCGCAGGGAAGCGGCAAACGAGATCTGGGGGACTGGTAGTGGTGCATCCTGGGATATAGTAAGCTCAGCCAATAAGAGACTTCGCTCTTTGGCATAAGCGTGCCGAGTCGGAGCCGAGGGATCGGCTCCGAACCCATCAGTCAGAATGTAGGCGAGATAGGATCACATAACATCATGCAGGATGATAGTGCTGGCTTTTTCTTAGCTAAAAATAAACTACTGATGTTGCATGCTTCACTGTTTTAAAAGGCCACTTACAGCCAGCTCATAGCATGCAAAACACATCTATTAAATGAGAATACAAAAAAAAGCTTAAAACTATTTACCTGTAATCGCTTTTCAAGGAACAGCTTTCCACCTTCCAAGCCATAACTGTGCTCATAAGGATAACTCCAATCTCTAATTAGCAGCATTAGTGTCTGTGTAAAGGAAAGGGGAAAAGGTCAGCTTTGAGCTTTACACAAGTTTTCTTTCTACATTGCCATATACTTTATTAACATGACCTCTATTAGAATCTAAAGGTAGATGTGTCAGAGGTCAAATTTTACACTGATAAAGCATGTATGCTACAGCACATATTGCCATTTACCATTTTTGGGGAAGTTTCTGCAGAATTAAGGACAGCTACTTATCAGATGACCTCCAAGAGGTTCCCTCACACTGGCTCTTTCTGTAATCTTAAGTTCCATCATAAAGAACATACATTTTTTGGACTCAACTCCACTGATCATTCTCCACTTCAGCAAAGGGGAGAATACTTGCAAGCAAAAGAAACAAGGCTGAAAAAAAATCAAACTTGCAATACTCACAGCTGGAACTTCTGTTACACAACACACAAAGGGAAACCCACTTAGGTTTTGGGGGGGGGGGTGACAAGCCAGATAAACAGTACCAAATGCATTAGGCCCTCTTGAACAGATGACAGGAAGACTTTTACTTTGGAAATACACACGTGGGTAGAATTCCTAACAACCACTCACAAATAGCTAAAACAAATAGTATCAAGAGACATGACAGTTATCAGATTAGCAGTCAGAAGGTCTGGCTATGTAAGTATTTCAAAGGAAGCTTCACTCATGCAGTCAACGAACAATCTGTAATACTTAGTAAAGGCAAGCAATAAAGATTAAACTACTAACTTTAAATAATCTGAAGCAAGCAGAAAAAGGGCAGTTACCAGTTATAGAATGACACCTGACAACATAAGCTAGTTAGCATACAGATGCAAAATGCAATGCAGCTTGCAATCCATGCAGAAAGGGCATTAAAAAAAGAAGTTATGTGCTCACCATAACGTTCCATGTGTGTTGTCCATCTCGCCTTCATTCTTCACTGGTTGGGTTCAGAATCTGCCGTATACAAAAGCTCTAGGTCTTCCACTGGCTCGTGGCTAAATGTCCTGTTCCATCATCCTCTAGTAAGTCTCCTCAGATCCGGTTTGCTGATGCAACAATAGGTATCAAATAAAGCTATAGAGTACTGAAGAAGGTCAGAGCACATTAATTGCCAATTGTAACCTCTGGGTCCTCCAGGAGCCCAAGGCTGGGGGTAAGGAGGGTGGTATGTAAGAATGAAGAAGAGCTGGACAACACACATGGAACGTTCTGGTGAGTACATAACTTCTTTGTGTTGTTGTCCTATCTCGTCTTCATTCTTCACTGGTTGGGACAACATCCCTAGCACCATGTTTCTTGGGTGGCTTACGGGAGAATATACTTCAGAACAGAGGACCTATTCTTGGAGGCCAAATCCACTTTGTAATGAGTGATAAAGGTATGTGGCTTTGCCCATGTAGCTGCAGCACAAATATTGTCAATTGGTAGTCTAGCTCGGAAAGCCGAAGAGGTTGCTATGGCTCTTGTACAATGACCTTTGACTTTAAAACCAAAGTCTTTGTTATGAGATTTGTATGTAAAAATAATACAATCTGATAGCCACTTTGAAAGTGTGGACTTAAGATACAGGACCACCTTTTTTAGAGTCTGAGAATGAAACAAATAACTGGTTGGATTTAAAGTCTTCTGTCCTATGCAAGTAGAATCATAATTACCTATGCACATCCAGCTGGTGAAGCATGTATTCTGCCTTGTTGCCATAGGTGGGGAAAAAGACTGGGAGTTCTATGGATTGAGTCAAATTAGACTCCGAGCATACCTTTAGTAGGAAAGATGTTTTTTTTTCAAAGGGATACTCTATTTTTGTGGAAAATCATGTAGGGGTCTTTACCGATAAAGCTTGCAGTTCTGCAAATCTAGCAGAAGTGATGGCAATCAAGAAAATTGTTTTCCAAGTCAAAAACTATAGATCACAGGATGATGCAGGTTCAAAGGGGGGGGGGGGGGGGGAATCAAACATGATAAAACAAACAGTAGGTCCCATGGCTCTGGCAGGTCTTTGATGGGTGGTCTCAGTAATAATACCCCTCAGGAAAGCCTTGCAGAGTCTGTCAGACATTACATTCGGCCCCCCTTCACCTATATGGAAGTTTGATATAGCTGCTAGTTGAACTCAAATAGTAGTTACAGCTGCACCCTCATTAAAAAGCTTTGCCAAGAATTCTAATATTGAGGATATAGGTGCAGAGAAATGGTCGATGTGATTATCCAGTGCCCAAACGGAAAATCTCTTCCATTTGCTCATGCATAATTTCCTGGCTGAGGCCTTATGAGAGGAGATTAAGATATGTTTCACTGATGGGGAAATGTCAGGGAAGCTGGCTATGTGTGGAACTGGAGCAGCCAAGCTGTCAACTTGAGGGTTTGAAAAGATGGGTGAAGTGTCCCTGCTGTATGTGTCAGGAAGTCTGGAACTGGGTCCCTAATCCACGGCTCCTCCTGGAGATGAGGCCAAAGAAAAGGGAACCTTATTTGACTAGGCCAGTACGGGGTGACTAGTATTAGGCTCCTTCCCAACTAGCTCACTTTCTGAAGGACTTTGGGTATCAATGGAAAGGGGGTAGGGCATAGAGGAGGCCCAGATGCCAATTGTGTACAAGTGCATCCCTTGGTGACTCCCCTGGGGGGGGGGGGTTCAAGGCAAAGTAGCTGCTGCATTTGGCAAAAAAGTCGCAGTAAGGCTGGCCTCACTTATGGAAAATTTGATCTGCCACTTCCTATTTTAGGTACCACTTGAGGCATTAGAATCACTCTGCTGAGTTTGTCTGCTATCATGTTGGATTTCCCCGGGATGTGCTTTGCTATCAGAAAATGTTGGGAAGAGGTTGCCCACTGCCATACTCTCAGGGCCTCCTGACAGAGGGGGTAAGACTTGGTTCCTCCTTGTTTATGTACCACACAACTGACATGTCTGTTTGAACTGCAATAGCTCCTAGTGGAAGAGAGAGTTGGAATGCTTGCAACGCCATAAGCACTTCCCTCATCTCCAATGGGCATCAGGATTCTGCCAAGTACCTTGGACTGCCCTTCCCAGATAATCCCCCCCACAACCCTATCTGGGAAGCCTCTGTGGTCACTGTGGCTAGCGGTTGTGGAAAAAAAGGTCGACCTAGAGTCATGAGTGGAATGAAGCCACCAACAAAGGTATTTCTTGCAAGATTCCATCATCATAATTTGGTGATACATGGGTAGGTCCTGCATGGACCACTGAGTGAACAGCAGCCACTGCAAAATTCTCATATGTAGGTGAGCCAGCGGTATCAAGGTTACTGCTGCCATGGTACCAAAGACTTTCAGGATGGTTCGCACTTGTACTTTTTCTTGGAAAGTAGATTTCTGACCTGTTGAAGGACTTGAATCCTTTTGGTGGGAATCTTTGCCATCATTTGTTTTGTATCTAGATCAGCTCCTATAAAAATGATACACTGAGATGGCAACAAGGCATATTTTTCATAATTTATTGTGATCCCCAGGTGAGAACAAAGCTGTATGGGGGTGTCGCTCACTTGTGTTAGTAGTTAGGAGCCAGTCGTCTAGATACGGAAACACTCTGGAATTTTTGGAACCACATTTTTCCTCCCTTTTGACCTTTTGGGTAAGGTCTAGAAGGTAGAGAAAAATGGACTCCTATGGCAGAGAGTTTTTCCTTCTTGCTCACACCTGGTAAGTGTGTCCTTGACTTTCGGCCTGAACAAGGATGAGCCAACAAAGGAAGATTTAAAAGGTTCCGCAAAGTCACACAGGCGCATCCAGGAATGTCTTCTTAGGGAAATTCCTGAACCTGCCGCTCTACTCGCTCCATCTGCTGCATAAGAAATGAGCCTCATGGAGGCGTTAACAATGAAGTTTAAGGTGGAGAACAGAGGAAACCTTATCCGATACCCCTGCAGTTACTGAACCTTGGAGACCATCTCCTAGCTCCTTCAGGAGATCTCTTTGTAGCCTAGTAAAGTGTGTTAGATAATTCATCGATCTGAGTGCAAAAGTCTCTGAAGAGAATGTGCGTTTTCTATATCTGTCCATCGTATGATACTCCTTGTTCAGCAGATAGATGAAGATGTCTCCGAAAGTTCCTTGGTAAGGAAATCCTTGTCTGACGGCACGGTAATAAACTTGTTTGGCCTCTGAGGAACAGATTCAATTGCATCTGGCAACTCCCATGTCTTTCCACTAATTCCATAAGTTCGTTTAAAGGCAGAGACACCCAAGTGGCGGGAGGGTGAGACCTAAAGGCTTTCAGGTACACAGACTCCTCCTCAGAAGGGTTGATGGGATTCCAGCAGTTTCCAGTTGCCTCTCTGCCTAAGAATTTCCAGGACACCTGCAAAGGAGACATCCTCAGAGGGTGGCCGTGGGGTCCATTCCGACTCATCAAGGTCTGTATTACGAGCAAGAGACTCCTCTGGGGAGTCTAAATGCTTCCTCTTGCAAAGTCTCTTGTGAGGGACCTCCTCAGAAGGGTATTCTGGAGAGGTTTTCGAAGAGAGGGGTTCACCCAATGGGGTATCCTGAGGCCTAGGGTCTCCGCATGACTGTGGACTGTGTGGTGCTGAGACAGACTACTTTAGGTGGAAGAATGATGGGAACAGAGAGTGGAGCTGTCTGAGGAGACCGCACTCTCCTCATCACCTTGAAAGCCCCCTGCCTCTGATCAGGGGAAACCCCCCAGCTCCAAAGAACCAGAAAGCATCCTGAGGACCAGGAGGGTTGGCTCCGAGGCCAATGTAGGAGCAGAGTTCACCCACGACAAAGCCCCAAGAGGCAAGTTCAGATCTAACAGCATTCCGATCACTCTCCTCCCTGGACCCGACTGGAGAGCGCTGGCTCCTACACTCTGAGTTCAGACAGAATTAAGGATGTCAGAGCAGACGTCTGGTCCAAAGATGCCGGAATAAGTATTAGCACTACTGGTTCCACTACAATCGGCTCCAGGCATTCCGGCTCCAAGCTCACGGGTTGGCTTTGATGAGGAATTGATGTCGAAGGGGAAGTCTTGCCTGGCTCCGAATCCCTCTGAGTTGGAGCCAAAAGGAGTTTGGCCAGCGCCGGTGTCCTTAAAAGTCTACGCACCACCCGATCCACATCTGAAAGACTCCTGAAGGACCAAGAGGGGGGAGCAGATCATCTGTTTGTAGTATAGGGAACCTTAGAATAAGAGTAACCGGCTCCAATTCTGGGGACCGGGCTCTGTAGTTCAAACTCCATTGGCACAGATGCAGCAGGTGCCAATGAAGGAGATTTTACAGGCCCAACAGTCTTCAGATCTGTTGATACCACTTTACTCTTTTCTGCTGATTCTGATACACACACACACATATAAAAAAAAATATATATATATATATATATATATATATATATATATATATATATATATATATATAACAGGAAAAAACAACCTTAACAATCAAGGCAGAAAGGGGGGAGGGGTGGCAGTTCTCAAAGTTAAACGAAGCTGCCTAGTGATAAGAGAAAGGGAAGAAACAAGGTAGCCCTCTAATTCAAACGGGCAACGTCAGCCCTATAATTTAAACGAGCTGACAATTTTAAAATGGAACAATAATTAACTAAAACTTGTATATCAACAAGAAAAACCAGCAGGAAGCCCTCTAACTAAAAATGGGCTTGAAGGAGAGAATTTAAGTCAGAACAGAGAAGGTAAAAAAATGTATAGTCATACCCTTTGGTAAAAACAAGGTGACCCCAAGTTACCACATAGGTGGCAATCCAATAAGCACGGAAGAGGTTATCAGGGACCTGGGGACCCAAGTTGACAGTAACCTTTCTTTTGACACTCACATTGCCAAAGTGGTTAGGAGGACCTTCTACATTGCCCACCTGATTATGAAGGGATTCACATCCAGATCAAGGGAGGTCACTGTTCCCCTGTACTCTTCACTTATCAGACCAATGATTGAGTAGAATGCCCCATTCGGAATGTCTTACCAGACACCTGCAGCAACTGGAAAGACCCCAAAAGTTCCTCACCAAAAGGATAAAGGGGCTCAAAAATATGCCATATGCTGCCCGACTGAAGAAACTCCAGCTCTATTCAGTCGCATACCATCTGCTCAGAGGTGACCTGTGCCTGACATACAAGGCCATGTCCAACCCGGAATTAATGGACATGCTCCACCTCAAAAAATCCAAATCCACCAGAGCCACAAGAGCAAGAGACTTAAACCTCAACACGGATATAAATAGGATGTGCTGGAGGGACAGATTCATCACCCAGAGATTCCCTATGCTGTGGAACAGAATCCCGGTCCATGTGAGACAGAGCACCTCGCTGGCTCTGTTCAAGAGGAATCTTGACCAGTGGATGGGAGATCGTAGGTTTACCCCGGGGATCATCTCTGTATCACTGCTGGACAGAGGCACGGCAAACTAATGGGTATAGTATTCTTCAACCTAAGGGGTGGTGAAAGCCACACAACTCTGGCTAGGCTTATAAATGCCCTAGGGCAGATAGCCTAGTATGAACCTATGAAACAAAGACCTGGCGGTTAAACAATGGCCAGAAGCAAAAAACAAACTCTATTACCATTTCAGTTAGTTTTAGAAACACTAACTGCCAAGTTTACAATAAGAAAGAAGAAAAATGTTTAATAACGAATAAAACGTTTTCCCACTTAGCCAGAGCCAATACGGAAGCACCCGATCTGTTTAGCGGCAAACAAGATCTGAGGAGACTTTGGGATACAGGATTCAGTAACGAGCTAGTGGAAGACCTCGAGCTTTTGTATATGGCAGAGTCGGAACCGAAAATCGGTTCCGAACCCAACCAGTGAAGAATGGAGAGAGCAAAAGTAAATGAAAAACTTGGTAGGATGTAGGAAGAGGTATTAAAGATAAATGGAACACTAAGAGACTTCTACAAAGACAAATGACAAAATGTGGAATGAACAGAAGCACTGAATAAATGTGACACTGACCTGACAGCTCTAAAGCAAAGCAACATCCACAAAATAAAGTACTGTCTTGCAAAAAGCAATAAGCTAAAAGAAGGTTGGAAGAGAGAATTTGTCACTAATATTCCTGAAGGAAGGTAAGACCAATACTGACTACAGATTCATAGGCAAGTAGCCAGCTGTCCTTGTCAGCTACTTTAAGTCTAGCCATTCTCAAAGGTGGTAATCAAACCCTGTATCTTATGTCACTCACTGGATGGAGAAAATGGAATTGATTGCACTCACTGGTTATCACCCTGTACAGTAGCTCCTTCTGCATCTTGGAATTATATTACCTCCACTTGCATTGCAGCATGTTAAGATCTGTTTTCTTGGCTACTCTGTCCTTCCTACTTCAAAGCAGTGTGCATTTCTTAAGATGAAATTAGGACAACATCGTAATGAGGTTTTTGGGACTTGTTCTTTTACAGACGTCTCCTATCAGGTCTTAATGCTCTGCTGTGTTTATGGACAACTAAATGCTTGTATTTATTTTTATTTTATTTTACAGTGAAGCCAACACAGGCCCCTAGGCAGCCACCTAGGTTGGCTAGTGCTGTATCTGGCTCTGATGACCGCAATAACTGAATAATGGAACATCAAAACAATGTTAGACTGTAAACAATATTTGAAACACCACAAGCCCGAAAATATGACAATACAATGCAACAAAACGACATCTGAATGCACACACCAGTACTACGGCAATCAACTGTGTCTAATTAAAGCAGACCCATTCTGAAAATTCACCACTTGGTAGTATCCAGAATGAACAAATTACTATTACAATCTCAAGGAGCAAGTGTAGTGCACAGCAAACACGTCTTCAAAACCTAAACTCAAACCTCAAGTACTCCCGAAGTGGATATAAAGGAAACCCAAATGTAAACAAAATTACAATAAAACATTAGTACCTGTGTTATACATAAACAATGGATAAGTTGTGAGGGTTACTGTGGAAGAGTACTGAGAAATTCATACCTTTCACTTACTCACAGCTGCCGTAATCGTGCTAGTTCTGAAAGTCTACCACCATAAGAAAACATCTCAACTGAAGTCAGCATCCATAGCATAAACTTATTCACAGTTTCAGCAGTAATGCAACTACTATGAGGAAGTTAGCCTGACATACATCTCCTCATTCCTCAGTACCTTTGAAAATTGTGCACTCCAGAATTCCAATCTACGACATTTTGGAAAAGGTGGCAGTTTTGCACTTAATTTCCATCCTAAGCGCTTCCACCCTATTCTGCTTGTGTATGAGGGTGACCATTAAAACATTCAAATCACATACACTATGGCCCAACAAGCAATACAGTCTAGGATACGATGCCCCCACTAAGTTTTGGGTCCTCGGAAGGCAAAGCTCATTCTATTCTGAAATATTCCAAAAGGCAACAGGAAAAAGGTGGAAAACAAGCTTCTATTGCAGTATGCATGGCATACTTGTGGGGCCCACCACCCATGTACACCTCTGTGAAGCATTAAATCTGTACTTCAGGAACCAAACCCTCTAGGAGAAAAACAAGGGCCACACATTTTTTGACTTCCAATTGAAACTTGATTGACTTTACATATAAGATACTAAACCCTAACTGCTGTACCTTGATCCTAACACTGTCCTTTGTTGATTGCACCAACACACTTCTTTGTATACTGAAAATAGTGGCCATTTCAAAATCAAAGAAAATATCTGACAGCAAATGTTATGTCAAATAAATGAAACAATTTGTAGATACCTTGCTACATCAAAATACAGACACAATGACTTGTGTCATATCAGACAGCACCACAGGAAAAGCATTTCTGCCCCTCCAAGTAATTCAGAAGCCATAAATACTGTAATGCTGGCAACAGACATTTTCCTTTGTGAATAAGGTGCTGTCCATAAGCCAAACGGTTGCAGAACTTAAATCTACATTTTGTTCAGCAGAAAGCACCACAACAGACACATTACAGTCCCTATCTTGCATAGAACACTGCACCAATTCACTACTCTTCAAAGCATAAACAGTCACATCTAAAGAGTCTAATGTGATGTTCTGCCCAGATCTAGAGGAAATTCTACTCTTGTCAACCTGTGTACTGGATATATCATAAGTGTTCCACGTGGTTACATCAGTGAAGCCTCCATTATCAACACTATTACATCATTAACCATTACAGAGAGCATATCTCCTTGACATTCCTGCTTTTAAGTGAAAATCTGTGCAGTACACACATTCCTCTACCTCAGCTACCTCTGGGGCATGATCACTATGTGGTCTTTATTACTAATTCATTGACCACACTTTGTGAGGACACCACTCTCCCTTCCCATTTACTGGCAGATTTACAAGTCTGATACAATTTTCTTCTTACAGGTTCTCAAACAAAGATAGCCACCCACTACTAGGATGTGATATCCTTTCTGTGACTGCAGTGTCTTGTAAATGCAGACACTGCCTGGTCTGTGTGTATTGGTGTATTGCATATCACCATATTTGTCGGTACAAGGTTACAAGAGCCCATTTACAATGTTCCTTCAATAGTTCCATTTCAACATTTTTGTTTCTGCAATATGCTGTTTTGACCTTACAGAAGTTACTTGGTATTATGGTAGTGCAATCTATTATCAAGAATTATTAATCTGAAAATATGCCTCCCAGTTCTGCTGCTCCTGGAGATAAAATCATGCTCACTTCCTAGAGGGTTAGGGGGTGAGAATAACTGCAAAAAATAAGAAAATATCTGGCCTGTTTGGGATTAGGGATGGTATCTCGTCACTGTAAGGGTGGGTTTGATTTCCAAGGCAGCTTCTTTCTATTTTCCTGGTGGTGCTCTTATTTGGAGAACCTCCATCCTGATTTTTGAAGGTCTGATGAAAATTACAGAAGCTATTAAACTTAATCTACTGAAGTTGAGGAAATCTCAGGAGCAGTTTGTGGACTGCTGAGACAGATGAGCACTGCTCCAAATCTAATGGTCAAAGAATCCTTATGAGCTTACGCAACTTAGAAATGGGGGCGTTCCCTCGGCTCATCCCTCCCTAGACGTGGCCTCGACTGGGAGGGGGTGGAGTTGAGGCCCTGTCAAGGGGTTGGCCATGGAAGGTGCTTCCCTTACAAAGCTTAAAACTTTTGTGACTATTAGTCTTTCAGTTTTTACATCCAATTTATTGTAGTGTTAAGCAATCAAATACCATCAATATGAAAACCATGCATTTAACAAAAACAAATCTTGGGGTAGCCTATTTGCTTTCTTGTAGTACTGTGATGTGTACTTTAAAAAGCATCTAGATTTACATCCTTATCTTGGACAACCATTATTTTATGATGGAGACTTTGCGGTACTTCGAACTATGCTTCTTCAGATCTGTCTAATTTTTTTCAGTTCAAGGCTAAAGGTGGATTATTATTCATGTTTTTTTTTCAAGATTTTCATGGGATAATACATCATCTATTGCCAGGATCCATGACACAATATGGTCTGGTGTAACCTCCCAAGGGCAAGGCTAGCCACTTGGTGGTTTAAAATGGCTGTAGATGATAGCCACTGTTGAAGTGACACCCTGACCCCATGTGCAAAAATGGGAAAAGGGGTTGTGGATGGATGGGTGGGTGGGTGGATAAGCTTTAATGCCTAAAAATGAATGGTATATTTTCAGCCACAGGTACAGCCTACCCTTGAATATTTGTTTTTAAATCAGTACTGTCTCATTCCTAGCACATCTCCAGCCACACACAAAATCCCAGAAAACATTAAACTCTAAATTAGCGACTGCTCCACAGTCTGCCAAGAATAAATGAGATGTTAATACAATCAATTACAATGCAGGTAATAGTACAACAAACTCTGTTTGCCACATTACCTCTCAGGAGCAGATGGAGCTATGTCCCTATAAAAATAATGGCCATTAAGGCCCTAAGTATCAAGCCCAGACCATTGGGGCTTTACTTTTGCCCAATTTTAATCACCCCAAATATCGTATACCCAACAAGCATGTACTACTTTTGGCCCTGCTGGTGCTTAAAGTTACACACACACACACACACACACGCCATAACACACCTTGTGAAAAACTCCACAGCACTACTTAGTATGCCTTAAAAAGTCCACTTAAGTGGCTAATTAAAAATGCACTTTTATAAAAAGTTACACTTACATAAATACAAGGTCCCCAAGTAAAGCTACACACACACACACACACACACACACACACACACACACACACACACACACACACACACACACACACACACACACAGCCTTATGTCCCTTAAAGCGTGCCAAGTCGCACTCTGAATAACAGTGCCAGGTAAAGGTATGGAATTTAAGCTAAACCCTTGGTTTCCAAGCTGATCCCTGCATATAGGAACTTGAATAAAAATGTTTTAAATTAAAGAAACCCACAGGTTTCACCTAACCAAAATAAATATCAGGTTGTAGGAATTTTTTAAACTAATTTTTAATATCCGTAATAATCCTTAACTAGGGACCTGCAGACCAGTTGCCTCACTGAATTTCACTGAGTCAAAACAGGCATCATGTAATCAAAGGTGTACATGGACGAATGCGCAGCAGTGTATGGCAAGCCTTCTACATGGTCTTTCTGAAGTTTATGCAATAAAAACTTAAAAATCTTAAGCCTTACAATTCTTATAAAAGTTTTATCCAGAAGCTTTTAGCTGCTACCCACATGAACAGCAACATCGTCTCCCATTTCACCAATCAACATTTACCATTTTACTTTGAACCTGATGACCAATTTGTCCCCCTGGAGTTAAAAGTTAGACACTCTAACCACATGGTCCATTGAGTACCTGGAAATCTTTATGGCAATACATGTACTATCCCATATAAATACAAAAAACACACATATAATCCACCATCAAACTTTAACTGAAAGAATGAGACCAATTTGAAGAAGCACAGGCGAAAGCACTGCAAAAGTCTCCATCCAAAAATAATGGTTGTCCAAGATAAGGATATAAATCTAAACACTGAAATACTGATACAAGAAAGAAGAGAGGCTATACCAAGATTTCTGTTAAATATATAGTTTTAATATTGATGGTAATTTACCGCTTTGTACTGTAATAGACTGGATGTGTAGGTAATTGAATACTTTGCACTATAACGGCTTGGATGTGTAAACTGAAGGACTAATAGTCACAAAAAGGTTAGGTTTTGCAAGGGAAGCACCTCCCATGGCCAGCCCCTCGACAGGGCCTCAACTCTAGCCCCCTTCCCAGGGGAGGTCACACCCAGGGAGAGACAGACACACACCCAGGGAGAGACAGACACCCCTCCCCCGATTTCCAAGTCATAAAAGCTTAAGAAGGATCTTTAGTTCGACATTAGATTCGAGACGGTCGTAATTTCTCAGCAGTCAAGAAAACATTTCTGAAGACACAAACAGCTTCCAAGATTTCTTCAGCTTCAATAGCTTAAGTTAATTTTCAGCAGACTGCAAGAAATCAGGATGGAGGTCCTCCTCCAAACAGCAGCACCACCACTAAAAAAGAAAGCTAACTTGGAAATCAGAACCACCCCTGTGCTGATTAGACACCATCCCTGGTCCCAAAACACCAGAGAATTTCTTAATTTATCATCATGAATGTAGATAGCTACCTCTACAAAACACAGGAAATATTACATATAATATGATCAAATACACTTCTACATCCCCCACCCTAGCAGCCCAAAATCTCAACATATTAACTTTAACTTGCTTCTATCCAGCTTTTCTTACCTGGCTACTGTGTAAAGCCTGGATACCTTAAAACAAAAGTACTACTCAGCTGCTTTAATATATTTAATGTAAATAGCAGTCACCGATAACACTCCCCTGATTTCACATTTAAAATATCTCTGAATGTACACTATACAAAACTATTTTATAAAATAATACTTAAATATTGGTCTAAAAAAATATATAAACAAAACTATTTTATCTACAGTTTATTCAATGCCCTTCTAAACATTAATAATCTAAACTGTGGTATATGCCTGGCAGTTCATCCATCAGTTTAGCACAGTCAAAACTCATGCCTCGCTCAGCCATTTCATGCAAAGGCATATTTTTATTCCTATGTCTCCCATTTATTCATTTCACAATGGTGCTGGTCTTCTTCCTGATAAACTCCATCTGTAAAAAAACAGTCTCTAATTCAAGTTCAAGGTACTCCTGATTCTTTTAGTCATCTCATTTTTTTTTATCGCTTAACCCTTTTCCTTTTGGAAAACGGTAAAGGTTTCACTGGCAAATTCCATGGGCTTTGTTACTGTCAGAAAGAGGAGTCTCATTCTGTTTACTGGCTCACCCTTTGTTGGTTAAACATTATTTCCTCCTCAGAATGTTCTGCATCAACAATATCAGTACCTTGGATTCTCCATAAAAAAATGTTCTTAAGAAAGCTAAATACAGTACCTTGAATTTCACATCCGCCTCTGGATATTCCTTGACTGCTGTGATAAACTAGTTTCTTTTCTGCCTAGTGTACAGTAATCAGTTTCACAAACACAATGTTGTCCCCAATTTTTGATACTTTTCCCTATTTCCACAATTTTGTCAGGAGCATTTTTATGCTGCTACAACTGTATATCTACCAATACAGAGCTTGGCCTTTTCAGGGCCAGATTTGGAGCATACACAATGTGACATTTCATTTAACAAATCCTGCTGTGGAGCACCAGTCTAGCTGCTTATCTGTAGTTTTGTAAAATTAATGTACTCTGTTTCCCCCAGTTTCTCTGATAAAGCAGAAAATCTCAGTTTATCTCAGTCTTCTAACTCCACCATATCTGAATCAACTCACCTTGAGAAGTCTCATGCTCAGCCAGCCTTTTTTCATTTCAGTATGATTGTTGCAGTTTTTCTCAAGTTACAGAAATAGCTAGTCAAAGCTTCTTCTATTCTTTTAGCCTTTTTGTTATTTGATTGTATATATTCCTTCAGTGTTTTACTTAAACTAATTAATGGAAGCTATCTTCTGTGCCAAAGCTGAAAACTTAAACTGCTTTTTGCTGTACAGCTGCAAGATTCTTCCCCTCCTTTTCTGGCTGATTTTCTCTTACATTCAAGTTTACTCTTTGGTGGCATTCAGGATGTACAATTACTAGCCAGTAAAGCACAATTGTGTAAGCTGTACTTTACCATAACAGTAAAAGTTCAAATCTCTCACTTGGAGTAGCCTTTAGGTTATAAAAAGAAGTTAAGTCTTACCATAACATTCCATCTGTGTTGTAGATCTTTATTTATTCATTACGGTTAGGACTTCTGTTCAGTCCACGGAACAGACACACCCATTACCAAGCTCACGCCAGCCAAAAACTCTCAGCTAAGACCTACCCACAATGCCCCTATCAGTCTCTTAAGATTGAGTTTGCCCGCCATTACGGTATAGAAATAATAAGACAGTAGAAGGCTCTGTCTGAGCAAATACCTTAACTAATAAGGAAATCCTAAAGACTACCAGGAGTCCAGGCAGGGGGAATGAGGGCGGGAAGTCATGAATGAATAAAGATCTACAACACAGATGGAATGTTATGGTAAGACTTAACTTCATCTGATGCTGTAAATCTTTATTCACTTCTTACTGTTTGGAGAGAGTCCCCAGCTACTTGAGTCTTGGGTGGCCCTAAGGAAAGACGCTCCTGAGCACCACAGAACCAAAAGATGCTCGTCCCCTGGAGGCCAAATCCAATTTGTAATGAGTGACAAAGGTATGAGGTCTTGACCAAGTGGCTGCTGCTCAGATATCATCCATAGAGGCTCTGGAATGAAAGGCCACTGAAGTAGCCATCGATCTAGTAGAGTGAGCCTTTATTCTGGAAGGTAAGGACACTTTGTTCTTATGGTAGATGAAAGTAATGGAAGTAATGGCGTTTCTGAGCAAAGTCACTTTGGAGACAGACCTACCAAATCTGAGTCCTGCAAAGGCCACAAACAACTGATCCGTTTTTTTCTGAAAGATTTAGTTTTGTCTAAGTAGAAACGAAGTTGCCTATGAACATACAGGATATGCAGAAGGTATTCCTCCCTATTTGAATGATGAGGGAAGAAGACCGGTAGGGCAACAGATTGATTAATGGAAAACCCAGAAATGACTTTGGGCAAAAAGGAGGGGTCAGTGCATAGGAACACTTTCCCTATGAAAAAATCAAGTAACGTCTCTTGACACTCAAGGCCTGCAACTCAGATACTCTTCTCGCTGAGGTAAGGGCTACTAGAAGTAGAGTTTTCCAAGACAAAAATTTCATATCACATGAGTTAGAAGGCTCCAAAGGAGGACTTGTTAACGTCTAAAGCACCAATGTCAAGTCCCAATTGATAGGAGGTTTAACATGCAATACTCCTTTCATGAAGGTTTTGCACATAACAGAAAAACTGTCAATTCCATTGTGAAAATTTGCAATAGCTGCTAAATGCACAGTAATTGTCGATGCTGAAGCTCCTGCGTGTAATACGGTAGTCGGGTATCATAGGATCTTCTGAATATGCATGGAAAAGGGGTCTATGCTATGATCTTTGGCCCATCTAGTGAACCTAGATTACTTACTAGAATAAAATTTCCTGGTGAAAGGTTTGTGTAAGATGAAATATCAGGTAGCATAGCAATCATCGGAAGTGGAGAGACCAAGCTGTGAGCTTGTGGCTGTGGAGACTGGGGAGAATCAGTCCCTGAGGATGAGACAGCAGACCTTGGGACTGATCCAGGATCCGCGGGCTGTGGATCAGATGAGGCCATAGGAAAGGGAACCAGACTTGACGGGGCCAATAAGGGGCAATGAGGATCACTCTGTTTCTCAACCTTTGAGCTTTCTGGAGGAATTTCAGGATGACAGAAAATGGGGGGAAAGGCATACAACAGACCCGGGGGCCAATCGTGCGTCTGAGCATCCCTCGGTGACTCCCCCTGAGGGGGGAATGAGGGCAAAGTAGCTTCTGCAAATGTTATTTAGGGAAGAAGTAAACATGTTGCAGCAAGGCCTGCCCAATGGCGGAAGATCTGATCCATTATTATAGGACTGAGGGACTACACGTGAGGCATCAGAATGTTCCTGCTCAGATTGTCTGCAATAAGACTGGAACTCCCGCGAATGTGCGTTGCTATGAGAAAGCGGCTGGAAGCCATCGCCCAGTGCCAAATTCTCATGGCCTCCCGACACAGGAGATAAGACCTGGTTCCGCCTTGTTTGTTGATGTACCAGACGACTGACATGTTTTCCGATTGAGTTGCAGTGGTCCTGGAAGGAAGGGATGTGTGGAACGCTTGCAATGCTAAGAGAACTGCCCTCAATTCCAGGACATTTATGTGCAAATTGGCCTCCATGGGGGACCAGGTGCCTTGGACTGTCTTTCCCTGGAAATGCCCCCCCCTCCTTAACAGCAAAGCATCCGTGGTCACAGTGGCCCTGAGCTGGGAAGGCAGAACGGTCGACACCAAAGATTTGATTCTGGCTTCATCCACCAAAGCATTTCTTTCTTACAAAGGTTTGTAAGCGTATCATGTGGTCGGGTGGGTGGGTTAAGATCGACCACTGTGTTGAAAGGAGCCACTGTACTAGTCTCATGTGCAACCTCGCCAGTGGAACTAAGGTAATGGTTGCTGCCATAGATCTCAATAGCTGCAGTACAAGGTGTGCTGGTACAAATGTCTGTGGAAGGAGGAATTTAATCTGGCTTCTTATTTTTGAGAGCCTGTGAGGAGGAAGGGAATCTTGACAGGACGGTGTGCCGAAAATCACTCCAATGAATTCCAGTGCTCTTGTTGGGAGACATTTGTCTATGTTGATCGTAATACTTAAGTGAAGAGCAAGGCCTTGAGTGTAAGAGAGACTGAGAATGAGAAGATTCCTGGTTGCGGCGATAAGCAGCCAATCGTCTAAATATGGAAACACCTGGAATCCTTATAGTCGGAGATGAGCTACCATAACTGCCATACATTTGGTGAACACTGGGGGGCTGTCGAGAGACCAAAGGGCAGTACCCCGAACTGATAGCGACTGGGCCCCAGAGGGAAGCGGCGAAATCCCCGTGAGCGTTTGTCCATCTTTATGTGGTAATACGCACCCCGGAGGTCTACAGAGCACATCTAGTTGTCCTTCCCCAGGAAAGGGAAGATGAACTGTACTGACACCATCCGGAATTTTTGAGGTTTTATGAATTTGATGAGTAAGCTGAGATCCAGGATTGGTCTGCAGTCCACTGTGTTTTTTGGCACTAAAAAGAACCTCGAGTAAATCCCAGATCCTCTCTGGTCTGGTGGGACTGGCTGGATGATTCTTTTTCTTAGCAGCTTTTCGATTTCTAAGGCTGCAGCCTCCCTCTGACTGGGTGGGACATCGGGGATTTGTTTTACAGGTCTGGGAGTAAGATTGAATGGGATATGATAGCCTCTGGATATTATTCCCTGCAACCACGCATCCATTATGAGTTGTTAGGCCAGCAGGTGCAGGGAATAATCTAACCCAGAGTGTTTCCAGAGGAAACCAATCGGGCCGCTATTCAGGAGTGCTGGTACGGTCGGCCAGAGAAGGAATCTCTAGTGCACTGGTTGCGTGGACCCCCCTCTGCCCCGAAAGGGGAGTCTTTCAGATGAATTGCCCCCTCTGCCCCCCCCCCCCGGGAGGGGGGATTGCTCATCACGAGTGTCACGAAAAGATCCTTGGGACTTCTTGAACCACAATTTTCCTCCCCTCTGGTTCCTGGAATAGAATCTCTGGGGGGGGGGGGGTGTGGAAAAACGTATTCCCACAGCAGACAAGGTCTTTCCGTCCTTCTCGCTACGTGATAGTGTGTCTCTTACTTTGGGACCAAAAAGGGAAGATTTGTCAACAGGCACATTGACAAAGCAAGATTTAAAGGGGTCCGTGAAATCACACAAATGCATCCAAGCATGCCGTCTCATGATGATGCCTGACGCAGCTGCTGGAGCTGCCCCCTTGGTGGTGTGAGAGATCAAGCGCATTGAGGAGTTTGAGATAGAGTCCAAGGTAACCAACTGACAGGCAACAGTATCATGCACCTCGTCAGGCAGTACCCCCCCCCCCCAAGAGGCAGACATTTCTGAGATGAGGTCTCTTTGGAGGCAAGTAAAGTGTGCCAGATAATTCAGCGATCAAATGGCAAAGGTTGCTGAAGCATAGGCCATCCCTGTGCATTCCCATCTCAGCTCCGACTGTGGAGGCTCCCTTGTCGGCTCCAATTACTCTTGGTGCAATGGCTCCATTGGAACTGGCGCACTTTCTAAGCAGTGACTGGGCTGTCGGCACCATGGCTCAGTTCGGTGCCTATTTTCTGGTCGTGCCAGCTACAGCCATGGCTCTCCTGGCAGCTACCAATGCTCTCTGGGGGAGATCTGTGTTTTGAGATTTACATATGTAGGTTATGCAATCTGAAAGCCATTCTGATAGTGTTACTTTGGTACCTTT
Source organism: Protopterus annectens (assembly GCF_019279795.1). Classification (NCBI taxonomy): domain Eukaryota; kingdom Metazoa; phylum Chordata; order Ceratodontiformes; family Protopteridae; genus Protopterus; species Protopterus annectens. The sequence goes on from NC_056727.1 coordinate 554,955,582, forward strand.
CTTTAAATCTGAGAAAGATGTAAACAGCTGGTCAGATTTCCTGAAGTTCTTAGTTTTGTGTAAATAGAAGCGCAATTGCCTATGCAAATCTAGCTGATGCAACATGTATTCCACCTTATTCTCAGTTTGGGTAAAATACTGGAAAGCTCTATAGACTGGTTCGAATTAGATTCTGAACAAATTTTTGGCAAAAAGGAAGGGTTTGTTCTTAAGGATAGCACAACAACGCAGCAAAAAGAAAATAAAACAAACTACAACAAGGCTAGTATAATAAGCAAAATACAAACTGCACACGACTTAAAAATTTAACACAGAAATCTCTAGCGCCTCGGCAAACAGCCTTCTTAAAGCTAGTACAAAAAGAAAAAAAACACTTCCATTAAATAGAAAACACTAGAAAATAAATAAAAACAGAAAACAGTTAGATCCTCATCTGGGGTGCCTTCTGTGTGGAGTCTGCATGTCCTCCCTGTGGTCATGTGGGTTACCTCCAGGTGCTCCGGTTTCCTCCCACATCCCAAAGACATGCTGCAGGTAGATTGGACACACTAAATTGGCCCTAGACGTGTGTGTGTGTCTTCTGTGAAAGGTTGGGCAGCGGACTGGCAACTCGACATCTTAAAACTCCACTGACAATCATGAGTGGACAGGTGATCCGCTGTGGCGATCCCTAACTGGGAAAAGCCGAAAGAAGAAGAAAATTAAATAGAAAACACTCTAAAACCAATAAATTAACCAATTAAACCACTTCAGTTATAGTCACTTCAATTATAAAAGGGCTTTCCAATCACATTCCTTATTTAAGCCTTAGGCAACAATGTATCAAATTTAAGTATAAAGAGGTCATAGTAATGGAGTACCTTTAAGGAACGCTTTGCACAGCCTATGGGACATTACACTGAGACTGGATTCACAGATATAGAAATTAGAAAGCCCGGCTAGTTGGACTCTTATGGTAGCCGCAGCTGCACCCTCATCGAATAATTTTGCTAGAAACTCTAGAACAGAAGTGACTGGGGCAGTAAAGGGATCAATATGGTTATATGAAGCCCATAAAGAGAATCTTTTCCATTTGCTTCTATCCATCTTCATTGCTGACACTTTATGAGAAGATATTAGTATATGTTTAACTGATGAAGGGAGGTTAGGAAACCTGGCTATGGTTGGAATTGGAGCAGCCAAGCTGTCAATTTGAGGGTATGAAAGGAAGGGTTGAGCATTCCTGATGCACAAACCAAAAGGTCTGGAACTGGGTCCAGAACCCAAGGCTCCTCCTAATGTTGAGGCCACAGGAAAGAGAACACGATCTGACAAGGCCAGTATGGCGCGATGAGAATTAAGTCTCTTCCCAAACAATTGGCGTTTTGAATAACTTTAGGTATCAAGGGAGGAAAAGCGTACAGGAGGACCAGAGGGCCAATCATTCACAGGTGCTTCCCTTGGTGACACCCGCGGAGGGGGGATAAGGGCAAAGTAGCTGCTACATTTGGCATTCATGGATGTTGCAAAAAGGTCACAGCAAGGCTGGTCCCACATGCGTACATTTTTTTCTGCCACTTCCTGTTTTAAGGACCACTTGTGAGGCATAAGAATCGCTCTGCTGAGCCTGTCCGCTACCACGTTGGTTTTCCCCAGGATATGCATTGTACTGATGTAAAAGTTTGTATTTTAGAACAAATTTATGCAAAGGATAACTGTTGTATTAAAAAATATGTTGCTTTATAAAGAAACTGTTTTTATACTTAAATTTGACACGTTGTTGCCCAAGGGCTTAAATAAGGAATGTGATTGGAAAGCCCTTTTATAATTGGAGTGTCTATAACTGAAGTTTTAATTGGTTAATTATAGGTTTGAGTGTTTTCTTTTTAATGGAAGTGTTTTTTTCTTTTTGTACTAACTCTAAGAAGGCTGTGTTTGCCAAGGCGCTAGGGTGTGTGTGTGTGTTATTAATTTTTTTAAATCGTGTGCAGTTTGGATTTTGCTTATTCTACTAGCCTTGTTGTCGTTCGTTTTATTTTCTCTTTGCTGCATTGTTGTGCTATCCTTAAGAACAAACCCTTCCTTTTTGCAAAAAGTTTGTTCAGAATCTAATTCGAACCAATCTATAGAGCTTCCATCTTGTTTATGTATCCATATCACTGATAGGTTGGCTGTCTGTAATGCAATAGTTCCCAGTGGAAGAGAGTCCTGCAATGCTTGCAACGCTAGAAGCACTGCTCTCACCTCTAGGACACTGATGTGCAAATGGGCCTTGTGATCCTACCAAGTGCCTTGGACAGTCTTTCCCAGATAATGCCCCACGCCCATCAGAGAAGCATCTGTGGTCATTGCAGCCGATGGTTGGGGGAAAAACAAATGGTCAACCTAGCGACACCTGAGTGGAGTCAAGCCACCAACGGTCTTTCCTGTAAGATTTTATGTTGTGGGACATCAGTAATTCCTGCATTGACCACTGAGTGGACAGTAGCCACTGAAGAATTCTCATGTGTAGACGTGCTAAAGGGACCAGAGTTATTGCTGCTGTCATGGTCCCCAAGACATTCAGGACTAATCTTGCTTGAGCTTTTTTCTTTGTGAGAAGACTTGGTCTGGCGTCAAAGAACTTGGACTCTCTCTGGAGGAAGTCTGGCCATCATAACAGATGAATCCAGTTCTGCTCCTATAAATATTACATGTTGAAAAGGCAGCAACGCAGATTTCTCGTAGTTTGTCGCAATTCCTAGGTGAGAGCAGAGCTGCAAGGTGGTGTCTATTGTTTTTATTAGCAGATGCTCGGTGGTGATGGTTAGGAACCAGTCTAAGTATGGAAACACCTGGAATCCTAGGTGTCTCAAATGAGCAGCGACTACTGCCATACATTTGAACACTCTGGGGGCTGTAGTGAGTCCAAAGGGTAGAGCTCGAAACTGATGGTGACTGGTTCCCAGCCAAAAGTGCAGGTATCTCCTAGATCACCTAGCCATTTTTATGTGGTAGTACACGTCCTAGAGATCTATTGAGTACATCCACTTGTGTGTCTTGTCCCAGGAAAGAGAGTATTGACTGCAGTGTTATCATCTGGAACTTGGACTTTTTCACTGATCTGTTTAGATTGCAGAGATCCAAAAATTGGTCTCCGGTCCTCTGTCTTCTAAAAAGAATCTTGAGTAAGTTCTGGATCCTATTTGGTCTGCATTGACTGTTTGGGTGACTCATGTCTAGCAACGTTCAAATTTCTAGAGTTGCCTGATCTCTCTGACTGGATGGAAAGTCTGGAATCTTTCTGATGATTGGGGTGGGAAAGGAAAAAAGAATGGAGAAACCTCTGGAGATGATGTTTTGTACCCATTTGTCTTTTGCTATTTGTTGCCAGGGTTCTGGGTACAAAGATAAGTGACCCCTGGACTGCCTCCAGAGGTGGACGGGCGGGTCTCCTTTCAGGAGTGCAGGAAGGGCTTACCAAAAATGATTCTCTGTCAATCTGATGCTGCGGACCCCCTCTACCTCGTAGTCAGCATCTTTATTACCAGGTCCTCCTCTTCCCCTGGGGAAGATTTATCACGCGTGTCCTGGAAAGCTCTCAGATTTTAGAAACCACATTTTTCTGACTTTTGGGATATAGTCTGTTAGGTAGGGAAAAACAGACTCCTCCGGCAGAGTCTTTCCTCCCTGTTCACACCTGGTTAGTGTGTCCTTGACTTTGGGCCCTGAAGAGACACGAGCCATCCAAGAACGCATTCACAAAGGAAGATTTTAAAGGTACTGCAAAGTCACACAAGCGCATCCAGGAATGTCTCCTTAAGAAAATTCCTGAACCCACTGCTTTACTCGCTCCATCTGCTGCATACGAGATCAGCCTCATGGAGGAGCTGCAACTGAATTTAAAGTATAAAGTACAGAGCTAAGAAGAGACCATCTCTGCAACCTTTTTCAGGAGATCTCCCTATAATCTTGTAAAATGGGTAAGGTAGTTCAACGATCTGAGTGCAAAAGTCACAGAAGAAAAAATGCACTTTCTGTATCTGCCCATCATACGAGAATCTTTGTTCGGTGGATTTACAGACAAAGATGTCTCTGGCTGCCGCCACCACCACCATAGCATCTACTGGAATGCCCTTAGTCAGGAAAGTTTTGTCAGCAAGGGACATAATAAACTTATCTGGCCTCCTAGGAAAAGGTTCCACTGAATATGGAGACTCCCACACCTTTCGAGAAACCAGATCTATCAGTTTGTCAAAAGGTGGAGACACCAAAGTGGAGGAAGGTTGAGATCCGAAAGCCTTCAGGAGTACAGACTCCTCTGCTGAAGGGTTTGTGGGCTTCCAGCCACCTCTGTAAGTATTTCTAGGATGTCTCCAAAGGAGACATCAGGAGGTGACCATGGGGACCCCTAAGGTTCATTGCGGTCCGTATCAGAAGTGAAGGACTCCTGTGGGGAATCTAAATGTTTCCTCTTACATAACCTCTTCCGAGAGACCTCATGGAGTAAGCTCTGGAAAGGTTTCAGAAGAGTGGGGATGCCCTGTGGGGCATCCTGAGACCTAGGATCTCTGCGTCCCTGTGGAAGTAAAAATACAGAAGCAGACATTGGTGTTTTTGGGGGGGGGGGGCATCCAGAGAGGATGGTGGAATTGTCTGTGGAAACAGTATTCATTACCTCAAAGGCCCCCCGTCCATGATCCAAGGTAATCCCTGGAGCCAGATGCCAAGGGAATTCCCAGAACCAAGGACGACAGACCAGAGGCTGATGTAGGAGCCGTGTTCACCGGAGCCAATGCCCAGAGAGGCAAGATCGGATCAGACAACTGTCTGATCAGACTTGCCTCCCCGGACCAAACTTGAAAGCATCCTCACCTAGACTCCTCGAGTCCTGATGGAGCAGAGGACGTCGGGGCAATGGTTGGGGCCGAAGATGGCAATATAGGTCTCTGCTCCGAAGTTTCAATCAGTAGCAGCGCTGGACAAAGTCCAAGAATGAATCGGAGGAGGAATATGAGAAGGGGAGGATGCAGTCTGATCCAAATCCCTAGGGGTTGGATCAGGTAATAATTTGGCCAGCGCCAAAGTCCTTAATAGCTTTTGTACCACTCAATCCACATCATCAGAAAGGCACCTGGAAGACAGAGTTGAGGGGGCTGGAGATTTAGAAGGCTGCAGAATGGGTGACCTGAGGGTCAGAGAGAACACCTCCAAGACTAGGGACCAGCTCTGAATTGTAAATTCCTTAGGTGCCGAAACCGATGGTGCTGGGGCCAATGACTTTTCGGATCCAGTGATCTTCAGATATGAAGATGAAATTTTTGTCATTTTATTAGACGGCTCCAATGAAGCACTAGAAGAAGAAGATCTCTTCTTTGTTTTGTCAGATTTTAAAGAAGGAGACTTTTGTGATTTTAAAAAAAGGATATTCTTGAATAGCCTCTGAGAAGGGGGGGGGGGTCTTTAACAATCCTCTCAATATAAGCTTGTTTATCCTCTCCAGGAGAGCTCTATGGTTAAAAGAACGGCAAATGGAGCAAGATTCCTGGAGACTGACCACTCCCAGACAATAAATACAGATTGTGTGTTTGTCAGTCGACAATTTTTGTCCACAATCCTCACATTTCTAAAAACTAGATGTTTTTGAATCCTTGGAAGACATTTTTGTAGGAAAAAGACCATGTATAAAACTATTTTTTTTATATATATAACAAATACTAACAAGAAACATTTTTCAAGGGAGGTGCAGCCCTCTAAGTTAAATTGACTATGCTCAAATGACAGAAAGGAAAGGGAAGGGAGGAAACCCTCCAACTAAAAAGGGCTAAGGAGGAGACCGTCCTCTAATTTAAATGAACTGTCTGTCAAACAGAATTGAAAATAGAGAGATAGAGCCCTCTAACTTAAACAGGCTACAGAAGTTTACGGAAAGTCGGGAGAGGGGAGAATAAGGCCTAGTGGAAAACGACGGCCAACCAGCAGATAAAACATACAAAAGAGGTGGAATATACTACCTAGCACAACAAATTACAACTATGTAATCCTAGTAGAACAAATACAGCAAAAGTTACAGTGAGAGGTAAATAAAGGTTATACTTAACTAGAGCTAGCAGGACAAGCACCTGATCTTTAGTGGCAAACGAGATCTGGGAGACGTTCCTAGGGCATGCTGGGATAGGGTTTGGCCACATCCTAGTGGAAAACCTCAAGCTTGCATACAAGGCCAAGTCGGATCAGAGGATCAGATCTGAACCCCATCCTGCTAAGAATGAAGGCAAGATCGGACAACACATCATAGGTTCATAGGAGGTTACTAGGCTAGAGGCTATACAGCCATTACAAACCTAGCCATGTTTAATCCCAAGTATCCCAGTGTGCTCTTTTTTTGGGGGGGGGGAGGGTAGTTCGCCGAACAAATTTATGAATAGAGCAGGTCTGTGATCAACACAGGCCACCCCTGTTCATAACGGACATGGGTACAATCGCAGGGGTGAATCTGCAGTCTCCCATCCAATTATCTAGGTTGCGTTTGAATAGGTTCAGTGACCAAGTCTGTTTTGTGTGAATAGGGAATCTATTCCAGAGAAGCGGCAGTCTCTGGGAGACTCCTCTCTCTCTACAGCACAATTTGTTGATGTCACAAACTAGGTTCAGATCCCTAGAGCAAGTGACCCTTGAGCCATTTGACTTATGGATATGCAGCATTTCCTTTACGGCAGGGTTGGAGATCGCCCTATAGGCCAAGCACAAGTCACCTCTCAGCAGCCTGTAAGATGCAGAGTAAAGTGACTGGGCTTTCAGCCTGTCCATGTAGGTGATGGTTTGGAGTCCCTGGATTTTCTTAGTGAGAAACCTCCGGTCTCTCCAGCTGCTGCAGGTGTCTGGTAAGGTACATGCCAAAGGGTGCATTATACTCTTAGTGGTCTGAAGAGGGTCGAGTACAATGGAGTTACAGCATCCCTTGACCTAGACACTATGCCTTTATTTATGAGGTGCGCTATGTAGAATGGGTTCCTTACCACGGAGGAAACTTGGTGGTCAAAGCTCATATAGCTATCAACCTGTGTTCCCAAGTCTCGCACTACTGAGTTGGAACTCAGGGGGTGCTGTCCATATTGTAATTTGTAGGGAATTCCGCTTTGCCAAAGGGAATAATAATGCATTTTTCTGCATTTAGTTTTAGACCATGGCTTTGGCACCAATCATTTGTTTGTATTAGCCCTTCTTGTAATATGTCGACATCGTTGGGGGACTCCATGACTGCTCCCAGTTTGCAGGGGCCCAGCACTGACCTCTGTAGTACTCCACTAGTGACGGGTTTACTAGTGGAGGTGAAGTCACCAACTGTGACGGTGTGTGTTCTGCCGGTAAGCCAAGTGGATATACCCATCTAGTAACACAAGGGTTAATCCCTATCTGGGAGTTTCTCAATGATGCCAGAGTGGGAAATTGTGTCAAAAGCCTTGGCAAGGTTGAGATAGGCTGTATACACTACCTTATCATCATCCATGACTTTAGCGACATTCTCAAAGAAGTCTATCAGGTTTAATAAGCACGTTCTACTTTTAACAAAGCCAAACTCTGTTGGGTCCAGCATCTGAAGGTCACCTATGTCCTTGTTGATAAGGTCCATGATCATTCTTTCCATGGTCTTGCAGATGAGGCTGGTTAGACTTATGGGTTTGTAGTTCCCAGGGTCAGCTGATGCCCCCCCCCCTTTGTGCAGGGGGATTATTGTTACTGTTCTCCATTCTGGAGGTACATAGCCAATTCTCAAGCTATGATTAGAGAGAACACCAAATGGGTCCACTAGGTCTTACTTTAGACCATTTAGTAAACAACCTGGGATATCTTATCCCACTGAGGCCGTGTTTTTGATCTTGGCGAGCAAAGAGATTACCTGTTCTCTAGAGATACTTGGCAGAGAACAGGTGTCAGGTATGCTTTGGGATATGGTAGATGGGGATAAAGGGGTGACGTATGCACTGAATGCATCAGCTAGCAGGTTGGCAACATCTTCCAGTGTAGTACGAGTAATCCCATCTACAACCAGTGAAGCACATAGCTGGGCATTCCCTTTTAGACTTCGGACATAGTTAAAAAATGCCTTATGATTATCCTTTGCTAGGGATGAGATTTAGTTTTGTAATTTGCTTTAGAAGACTGACTTTACAAGATTTCTGATTTTCCTGTTTAGACTTGGGAGGAAACTCTTCCTCTGCAGAGTGACAGCCTTCTTGCTTTTGAGCAACACTCTTCTCTTGTTATATAATCTGTTTATACATAAAGTCCACCATGGTGGCTTGTTTTTATAGGAAGACCTGGTTTTGATCCGGTCAGGTATAGCACAGTTTACGTAGTTGTTTAAGTGTTTATACAGGGCATTTGTGTCTGCAATTGCAGGTTGTATGAAGCTTTTTATACCATCACTTAGTATGCTGTAGTTAGCTTTGGTGAAGGTTTTTTTTTTTTATTTATAATTTTTGTTCCTGTGAGGGTGCCAGTTCCAGTAGTTACTTCAAAATGAGATTGATTTGTGGTCTGACCTAACCAGGGAGGGAATCACACACATGGGAAAGTGCACGGACTTACCCATGCTGCTGAGGAGTACTATGTCCAGAACATTAGAGCCCCCAGTGAGGGTGCAGACCATCTGCTCAAGAGCATTTGTGTTAATGATGAAGTTCAGGAACCTGTGGGTGCGTATGGTTTTGCGGACAGTTGAAATCTCCCATGACTAAGGCGCTGGGCTGTATGGAGAGGGATTCCAGTGCATCAAGGTAGGTGGTATGCTTATCCTGGTTCATGGTGGGGGATCGATAGCTAGCAATGATGTGGTATGGTACTTTCCCAATAGTTAATTGGACATGGAGTAGTTTGACAAAGTCATGCTGTTTGACCAGACTTGAAGTGTATTTGGTTTTAATGAAGATGGATACACCTCCAGCTTTGGTTCCTTGATGGATACACCTCCAGCTTTGGTTCCTTCATGCTCATTTTGAGGTCTGAATGTTTGGATGGCATTGCAGCTTTGTGATGTCATTATTCATCACAGATGCATTGAACCATGTCTTGGTAACTGCACAGATGTCAGCATCCTCCAAGGTAAGGAGTGCTTCCAGGGAGTACAGTTTTGTGTTTAAACTCCTACCATTAAGCAGCATGGCCCTCCGTTTGTCTCAATTAGATTTTGTTATGTTGGAAAGAGAATTATGTACTTACCATAACTTGGCATCTCTGCTATCCAGTGTCATTATTCATCACAGATGGATCTTGGATCCAACCCTGGATCCACACTGGCAACTTCTCAGACAGATCCAGAGCTCAAGCTCCTCCCCTTCCCATAATCCCTTGCTACCTTCTAACCCTCAGATAGAGTTTGCTAAAGTAGAAATGCGGAACTGCACTAGAAGGCCAAAGATTTTCTCACTCAACGTAAGCCAAAGCAGCCTTACCAGAGCCCCCAAAAGGAAGGGGGAAGGAGGGTGGGAACGTGACGAATGACGACACTGGACAACACAGATGCCAAGCTATGGTTAACTACATAACTATCTGATGCTATCCATGTCATTATTCATCACAGATGGGTCAGAGTCCCCATTTACTATGCATCCTGGGTGGCCTCAAGGAAGAATATGCCACAGCATGGAGGAACCAAAAGAAGCCCTGTTCCTAGATGCCAAACCCAATTTGTAGTGCGAAATGAAGGTATGAGGATTAGACCAAGTCGGAGAAGCACAAAATTCATCAAGGGAAAGTCTAGCCAAGAAGGATGACGTAGCAGTTGGTCTTAACTGGTCTGGATAATTCTAAATGCCTACTAGCATAAATGAAAGAAATAGAACTAGCAATCCACCTAGAAATAGTCACTTTGGAAATTGCCTGGCCCTTTCTGTTTTGAGAGAAGGCTACAAACAGTTGGTCTGACTTTCTAAATTCCTTAGTACTTTTTAGATAAAAAAAAGTAATTGCCTGCGAACATCTAAACAATGCAAGGCATAGTCTCCTTTATTAGGATAATTAGGGAAGAGACAGGTAATTGGATTGATTGATTGAGGTTAGCTTCTGAGGCCACTTTAGGGAGAAAGGAAAGATTAGTTTTAACAGTCCTTATGAAAGACCATGAATGGGGGCATAATGCACAGAGCCTGAAGTTTTGAGACCCTCTTGGCAGAAGTAATGGCCATTACAAAGTTAGTCTTCCAGGAAAGGAATTTAATACAACATGAACCAGTTGCTTCAAAAGGTTTTTGCGTCAGGGAATGCAGCACCAAGGTCGAACCCATGGCCGGGATGGATCCTTAACAGGAGATCGAAGAAAAACTCCTTTCAGAAATGCTTTGCACAATTTGTAAGAAAAGGTAGGCCCATCATTGATATGGAAATAAGAGTTGGCAGCCAATTGGAACTTAATGGTAGAAAAACTCACCCTATCCTGAAAAAGGGAAGACAGAAGAGCAAAATATTACGAACAGGGGCTGAAAAGGGATCTAGATTTCTTTGTTTGGCCCAAATGGAAAACCTTTTCCATTTACTGGAATATACCTTCTTAGCAGACATATTTAAGAAGCAAAAATATGCTCCTCAGCGAGGAAGGAAGCCTGGACTGAGAAAGTATTACTGGAACAGGAGAAACCATGTGGTTAGAGAAAGGGTATGGACACCGGGAAGTTGAAGCCCCCAGGATGGGAAATAAGATTCGGAATGGGATCTAATACACAAGGAGGATACTGCAGATGAGACCTCAGGAAGGAGAGCCACACCTGACAAGGCCAGAAAGGGGCAATGAGGACGAGAGGGGTCTTCAGGCAATGAGCTCTCTGAAGGACTTTGGGTATTAGGGAAATGAAAGGGTAAGCATAGGGGAGACCCGGAGGCAAATTGTGAACTACAGCGTCCCTGGGTGACTCCCCTGATGGGAGGATCAGGGCAAAGTAATTGCTGCATTTGTGGTTCACTGGGGAGGCAAAAAGACTGCAGCAAAGTTGACCCCAACAGTCAAAGATTAGCCTTGTCACTGATGGATTCAGACCACTTGTGAGGACTCCAGATGGACCTGATGAGTCTGTCGGCCAACACGTTGGAACTCCTGGGTATATGAGTTGCAAGAAGGTGCCTAGAAGACATTGCCCATTCCCACACTCTCATGGCCTCTGCACAGAGGGATAAGACTGTTTCCCCTTGCTTAACAGCCATGTTGTCCATCTGAATTGCTAAGGTCCCCAGAGAGAGGTATTCCTTTTTTTTTTTTTCAATAATCCGTTTTTTATTGTTTTCAGATATACTAATACAAAACTACTACATATATACAATATATACATGAATGCTTCCAAACAATACACTAACATTGTATATTCACATAAGTTATTAAAAAGGTAATACAACATGAACGACATCAATCTGTATTGTTAATATAACATATATCTAATCTAAGCTTGAATCTATACTATGAATATGTATCCTGAGATGAAGTGGATAGGAACCTCTAGGCCAACACAATATTAAAGATTTTCTCCCATATTTTTGTGTTATTTATACTTTTCTTATGGTCATTAATCAACAATTTGTGCGCTAGAATATGCCTTACTGCTAGCGTTTTAAAATTTTCCCAAGAGGTCTGGGCTGGGTTCAACCAATTTGATGCTATGTAAAGTTTAATTAATAAGCAAATATTTATAATTATGATCCTTTTTGATTTGTCTAAATTGTCTGGGGGAATATGAAGGATCATAAATTCCCAAGAGAGTGTTGAGTGCTCGTAGCCCATTTTTTGTAAATGAAGTTTCAAGGAATTCCAAAGTTTAAAAATACATTTACAACTCCAGAACATGTGCAAAAGGTCAGCCGTCTGATCTATACAGTGCGGACATTTAGGAGAATTCTTTGAGTCAAATTTATGAAGAGTAAGACGGGTATAATAAGCATTATTAAATATCATTAGTTGTGTGAATAATAATTTTTGGAGAGATACTGACTTTAATGTTAAGTTAATTGCTTTCAAAATCTTACTGTCATCCACCAATATTAATTTTTCCTTCCAGTACTTAGATAGGAGAATATGTTTGTTATATTTCATCTCTTTTATCAATTTGTATGAGGTAGTTATATATTTATTGTCCTGTATCAGAGTTTTCCACAAACTGTGGCATATGTTTAAGTCTTCTTCTTTCATTTTAAAGTTGTTGAAATAACTTATAGCAAGATCTTTTAGTTGTCTCATGATAATTAGATATGAAATAGGAAGATTCTTTTCTTTTAAAATATTTTGTACTGACACACCAAGAAAGGGGTATAAATCAAGTATGATTAAATCACTTATTAGAGGGAATTTCTTTAAATCTATCAGTTGATTACCAATTATTAAATGTGGGTTCTTGTGGAATGGTTGAAACGTCATCATATGCTGTAATAGGTTTAGAGAAGTAAATAGATTTTGAATTGAAGTTACATATACTTTAATATGTTCCATCAAATCATACTTACTAAGAATTCCTCTATTTAAAAAGGGCAATGCTTTACAATTAATTCCCACTCCAGTTACGTGTCTGAGTCAGGACCAACCACTTGGGTGACCATTTCAGACTGGATCTGTCAAAGTGAATCACTCTTAAGAGTCTGTTCACATTTATTATTAAATAATAGGTTTCAAAATCCGGTAGGTCTAGACCTCCCCTACTTTTTGGAGTCATCAGTTTCTCACATGTTATTCTCGTTTTCCTAGGTTCCCATAGAAATCTCCCTAGTCCTACATGAAGTTGTTTAAAGAATTTCCTCGTAATTCTGAGTTGTGTAGCTCTAAAAATGTATAATATTCTGGGAAGAACATTCATTTTGATAATTGCGGTTCTTGCCATTGTTGGTAATTTCAAATTACTCCATCTTTTTAAGTCAGATGTTATCTGATCCCAAATTGTTTTAACATTGTTCACAAAAAAGTCTCTATTGTCAGTTGAAAATACAATGCCCAGATATTTTCTTTCCTCAGACTTTACCTTCCCTATCAGTGGTAACAATGAGAAAGGTGTAGGCGTCTTTAATGGAAATATTTTGTTTTTTTTAAAGTTAAGTTTATAATTAGAAATTTTCGCAAAGTCTTCTACTGCTTCTAATATTTTCTCAGTATCTGAAACAGGTGTGGTACAATATATATTTAAATAGTCTGCGAAAGCCACCATATTCATCTTCGTACCATATATTATCTGGGGATTATAATAAATATTTTATTTGATGTGTAAAAATAATGGTTCCAAATATAGATCAAATAAAATAGGAGACAACGGACATCCTTGACGGGTACCATTTTTAATTTGTATTCTTTTAGAGCAGTCTTTATTAATAAATAAATTTGTATAAGCGTTGTTGTACATTTTCTTTAATGTTAGAATGAAATCCTGAGGTAAATTAAAGTGTACTAAAATATCAAATAGATATTCCAAATTAACTCTATCAAATGCCTTTTGCGCATCAATTATAAGGGCATACATGTTGAGATTTTTATACTTGGCGTAGGAGATTAATGTGTGCAGTGTTAATGTATTGTCAGTGGTCTGTCTCCCATTTATAAACCCAGCATGTTCTGATATTATTAAATTTATGACCCTCTTCAGTCTATTTTCCAGGATGGCTGTCATAATTTTCATGTCCATATTCAAGAGTGAAATAGGTCTGTAGTTGTCAGGGTTTTTAGAATCACCATTCTCTTTCGGTATAAAAATTGTCTTTGAAGCGTTAAAGTGGGGATCATTAATCTTATTCTGAATTATATAATTGAATATCTGTGGAAATATGCTACTCAAGATCTCCCTAAAGGTTTTATAAAATTCAGAGGTCAAACCATCCGGGCCTGGAGCTTTATGGGGTTTCAGGTTCTTAATTATCTCTGTTATCTCCTCAGCTGAAATTGGTTTGGTTAAATCCATATGGAATTCATTATCAATCTTCGGGAATGTAATTTTCTGTAAGAAATCCTTCCTAACTATTTGGTACAAGTACCTGCTGTTCACCATAGATCTGATTATATATTGTTTCAAATATATTCATAATGTCTTCCTTATTAGTATATGTTCTATTATTATAATGTATTTCAGGGATTACTAATGTTGTTTTCGTTTGATTAATAATGCGTGCTAATGCTTTTGAGGGGGTCTGTATATGATTTGCATATTTTACTAAATTCCTCTGTTCATAAAATGACAATTTACTATTATGTAATAAAAACAGATCTTTCTGACATTTTAATAACTCTGTTTCCGTTTGTTTATTATAGTTCCCCATTAACTCCTGATCTAGTACTCTAATTTTGGTTTCCAATTCTTGTAATTCCCTATTCTGCATTTTTTTTATGGTAAGTAGCTTTTTGAAGAAAAATTCCTCTTATTTGCGCTTTAGTTGTAGCCCATTCAATATCAGCGGGATGTCTGTTTTTGAGGAGATTATGAAGTAATTGTAATTGTTGAAGCATCTCTTCTTTGCTCAGTAAATATGGGTTTAAAGACCAATTGTACCCTCGAAGTCTCCTATTGTTCTTGTTACTATTGTTTAACATTAATATAATCTTAGAGTGATCCGACAACTGTCGAGACTGAATGGAAACACATGGGTCAGCAGATATCAATACATCTGAGATTAGAAAAAAGTCAATTCTAGACCACATTTTATGACAACTTGAGTAAAAAGTAAAATTCTCTGCCTTCATTTGGGTATTTGTATGTTTAAATGGGTCAAATAATTTAAAATCGGTTTTAAGTTCCTGTAATGCTATCACTGCCTGTTTATTAAGACTTATATGAACTTGACTTATCCAACTTAGGATCTTGATACGAATTCCAGTCCCCTCCCATTATTATATAACAGTTATTATATTGGTGTAAGATGGAGTAAAGTGAAGTTATAAAATGATGTTGATTAGTACATGGGGCGTATATATTAATAAGTAACACCGGTTTGTCATAAAAATTGGATATAAGAATCATTAGACACCACCGTCCCTCTGTATTTTGGAATCTAAAATTTTCTCTTGGTATTGATTTTTAACAATTGCCACCCCTGCGCTGTTCGTCGTCCCTTCCGCCGCCACTACCTCCCTAATCCATTTCTTATCTTTCAATATATCCTACTGATCTTTAGTCAAATGAGTTTCCTGCAGTAAAATGAAATCTGCGTTTGATTGGAAAAACAAATGTAATAACAGTTTCCTCTTTTTCATGTTCTGGAGTCCTTTGACATTCCAAGATTCTATTATCCACATATTGAGGTTCTCAAAGGTATACTTATAGTTCTGATATTAAACGACAACCTTAGATTGAGGTATATTAGAACAATATAAACTGTTTGGAAGCAAATCTGACATCCCATCCCTACCCAGTGCCTATCCACTATTCCTCTGGACCAGGATGTACATAGGTTTTTCACATTCTTTGAACTTTTCTGGATATCTAAACTTCTTCTAACTTTACCAATTAACACAAAAAGCTCATGCAAAAAACCTACAACTATAACTAATTCTACAAAGCTTAATCCAACCATTCCCTAATAAACACTGCTAACTAACTACAGCTCATTTTCCTATAATCAAACAAATATACTAATTGTTCTATTAGAATCCAGCCTAACTGATACCTGACAAAATTGTTATTCAGCAGTGACATTAATACCTTTTAACATACTTGTCATATAAAATAGTAATTAACATAGAAAGCAAACACCTATTTCACACTGCACAACACTCTTAAGCCTGTTTTTAATTAACTGGACTAACTGATTTATTTACTTGTCTTTATCTAAAGGCAAATGAAAATAACACTCTGCTAGTGCTTAAAAAATAATATAGCTAACATTATAAACTGTAAATGCACTCAACATTTGGCTTAAGAAATATGTCCATGCAAAAATACATAAGATAATCTTCAGTTTTCAATAAGAAAAGGAAGAGAAAAAAAAAAAAGAAGAAAGAAAAGGAAAAAAGATAAATGACACACCTTAAGCTTTTCAGGACCACATTCTATTATGAATCCCCACATTAAAACCCCTTATTGTCTAACTTTTATTATGTTATTACTACCATGTTACTATATTAAACAGAACCTAGTCATACACTGTTTTAATTGAGAATGAGAAAAACATCAATACCCTATTATGCTATTATACAGTGTAATACTCTTCTATTTTATCCAGAACATTTCACATCAGTATTTTTCCTACCTGAATAGCTGTATATTTCCCTTTACAAAACTGTAGCCATTTACCATTAAAGTAAGTCCAGGAAGCTTCGTTTTAAAGTCCAGCTAGTTTCTTCTAATTCCCTAGTGTCCTTGCTGTTTGGTAAGCCTGGTTTCTTCTTTTTGGATTCGCGACGGGGGAACCAATTCGCGAACGGACCTCTGGATGCACTACCTTGAAATCTGTCCCCCTTCCTCCCCTGAAGGACTTCCTGCTACTTCGTGACTTGCTTGAGATCGCTGGAGCCATAAAACCTCGGAAAGACCTCGTGGACGAGCTGGAACTTCGAAAAAAAAAGGGTAAACAAGCGTAAGGGCCTGGTGCAGAAAAAGACCAAACAAAGGATTCTAAAGCCTCGGATCGTCGTAAATGTGCAGTCCCAGTCCGCCTGTTGCTGAAAAAAGCCTGGATGATCTGCTCAAGCTTCCGAAGGTGGCAGGGACTTGAAAAGTTTCAGAAAGGTAGGTCTTGCTTCTTTTTTTGTATCTGAGTATTTAGTGCCATCGACTGTAAAGATTAAAGTATTGGGAAATTTCATTTGGAATTTGATGCTTTTTTCAATCAAAAACTTACAGTATGGAGCTAGCATTTACCTGGCTTGTCTTATTTGTCTTGGTAAATCCTGTGCCATGGATATTCTGTTATTTTGCCACATAATAAATCCACCATTCTTTTTCATAGTTAAAAGTATTTTGCTTACATCTTGGTAATTCAATATTTTGGCATAGATTGGTCTAGGTGCATTTGAAGTTTGTGATTCTCGGAGTGCTCTATGGGCTCTTTCTATAACAATTTGTTTTATACTGTCAGAGTCCTTAAACAGTATTTCAAGTATTTGAAAAATTGTAGTATTTAGATCATTGCATTGAATTGTTTCCGGAATTCCTCTAATAATTATATTGTTCCGTCTGGACCTTGCTTCCAAGTCTAGAATTTTGTTTTGCATAGCTTGAATGTCTGCATCATGAGAGTCTGTTTTTTTCGGATATTCTGGTTTCTGACTTGTCCATCCTTTCCAGAATTTGACTGCATGTGGCACCAAATGTAAGCATTTGAGTTAAGTCTTTTAAGGCTTCTTGAATAGGTAACAGCGCCGATTTAATTTCCTCCATGCTGGCCAGTTGATCTGGTTTGTTTGTTATTCCTGCTTTTGCAGGTTCCTGCTGTCTAAAAGTTTTCTGTCTTTTAATTAAAGTTTTTTTCTGGAGACTGCAATGCTGATAATTTAGTTTTGGTAGTTGTGATTTCCATAGTTTTGTCTTCTCTTGACATTACAAGACACCGTAAGACAGAATTATACCAAGGCTGGGATTTCAGATGAGAGCTAGCTAAATCCTTTGTTTTATGCTCTGTTCAGAGTCAAGCCGACAATCAGTTCCAATCCTGCTGTTAACTGTATATTTTTTCCGATTCTTTTTCCTCAGAAGCGAGGTTTACTTCTAGTACTTTAGTTATTGCTGCCAATTAGTGTATTAAATCTTACAATATTATCCACAGGGTTGATTTTTATTTCTGGTATCCGGAGAGCTGTAGAACTGCTGTGCTTATAGAATGGCGGCCATCTTCTGAGTCAGAGGAAGGTATTCCTGAAAGGCTTGCAACGTTACGACTGCTTATCTCCAAGACTTATGTGCAATTTGGTCTCTGCAGAGGACAAAGTGCATTGAACTGTCCTGCCCTGAAAATGGCCCCCCCCTCCCCCCCCCCCAACAGGAATGTGTTCATGGTCACTGTGGCCTTAGGCGAGGGAAGACAAAATGGCCTGCCTAGACATAGATCCCAAAACTGAAGCCACCAAGCAAGAGAATTCCCGCACACCTGAGTCAGCTTTATGGTCATGGACATGGGCTGAGAAAGAATGGACCACTGAGCAGCCAGGGTCCATTGAAGAACTTGCATGTAGTACCTGGCAAGAGGCACTAACTGAATGGTAGCTGCCACTGAGCCTAACATTTGGAGGATCAAGTGAATTGACGAAAGTGACCGATCTAGCAAAAGAGACCCGATCTCAAATTAAATGAACCCTGCAGAAAGTTAGTGCTGCAGTCTCTGATAGTGTGTCAAGTTGGACCCCAATGAACTCCAGGTTTTGGCTCGCCACTAGATTGGATTTGGGAAAATTCACTGTGATGCCTAGAGACCGGAAAAGATTGAGGACACCTGGTGGTTAGAGATAGTCAATGCCTTGTGGGAGCCGTGAGGAGCCAATCGTCCAGATACTGAGAAACCTGGAAACCTTACAGAGATGAGCGGCCACCACTACCATACATTTGGTAAACACCCAGGGGTCCATAGGGCAGGGCTCTGAACTGGTAATAATTGGCTCTTAACCTAAAGCGCAAGTGTCTCCTGGAGTATCTGTCAATCTTTATGCAATAGTATGCTTCCTTGAGATCCACTGAGCACAAGGCAATTGTCCTTGCACAAAAGTGGCAGAATGGACTGTACAGTGACCATCTGGGAACTTGGACTTCTTGCCCAGAAAGTTTAGCTTGCTGAGGTCCAGAATCGGACGCATGGCCCGGTCTTCTTTGGCACCAAAAAGAAGTGAGTAAGTTCCAGACCCTCGCTGTCCTGTTGGGACTTCTTGAATGTTTTTTTTTGAAGGAGGTCTTGAACCTCAAGACAGACCAACTGCCTTTGGCAGGGTGGAACATCAGAGAGAAATTTCTGGAACTGGACAAGGATACGAGAAGAGAATAATTTTTAGCACCCAATGATTGGAGGCGAAACTTGTCCAGGCTAGTGGCAAATGGAGAGTCTACCCCCGACTGGGAAGGACAGTTGGGCAGCGTTTCAGGAATGCTGAAAGGGCTTCTCCAAGAAAGGTCCCCAGGAGTCCTGGTTCTGTGGACCTCCTCTGCCCCTGGGGCAGCATCTGCCATTGAATCCCCTCCTTCGGCCTGCAGAAGAGGATTCCTAGGTAGCATCCCGAAAGAGAGTCCTCCGGAACCAAAGTTTCTTACTTCCTCTCTGAGTCTTAGAAAAGGACTGCTGAGGAGTAGAAAACATAATCCCTACCACAGAAAGAGCCTTACATTCCTGCTAACTGTAGATTAAGGTTTCCTTAACAGATGGTCTCAAAGAGGAAACAAAGGGGGCGTTAGTGAAAGATGCCATAAACGGTGTCGCAAACCTGCAAAGACGAAGCTAGGCATGCTGTCAAATAGCAATGCTGGTGCCTGCCGCTTGAGAGGTGCTCTCCACAGTATTGGAGATCAGCCTCATATAAGCATTAGAGGTTTGAGCAGACTGCCTCAGAGAGACTAGCTTGAGACTCTCCAGAGGCAACTCTGACATGGAAGTGATAAGCTCCGAAACCAAATCCCTCTGAAGCTGGGTAAAATGGGTAAGTAATTAGTTTATCTCAGTCCAAAAGTAGCTGAGGGAAATGCACATTTTCAAAATGGTTGATTGCCCAGGACTCCCAGTTAGCTCCTTCCTTAGTAGCAGCAGCTACCAAGATGGCAATTCCGGGGACCCCTTTGCTCCAAAATGTTCTGTCCTTGTGAGAACTGAGGAATTTGTCTGCTTTTTTTGGTACCAGTTCCACTGTGTCCAGCCTACTTCTAAGACCTGCTGGCGATAAATTCCATGAGCTTGTCTGCAGGGAGGGAAACCCAGGTAGAAGATGGGCCTGTCCAAAAGGCAGTCAGGAACATGGACACCTCTGAAGATGGGGCTGAGGAAGACCAACCACTCCTCTACTTGAGAATTTCTAGGATGTTCCCGAAGGAAACTTCCTCAGGCAGAAGTCGGGGGGACCCATCTCCCTCCAAAAAGTCTGTGTCCTCTGTGAGGGACTCTCTAGGGGAGTCCAAGTGCCTCCTTTTATACGTTCTCTTCCGAGGGGGTTTTTGTATGGTGGGCTCAGGGGAGGATTCAGAAGAGACGGGTACCCCAAGTGGGGCAGTGTCTGTTTGAAGGCACTTGCGGGAGGGCTGACCCTGGATGGATGATGAGGCCTCAGCACCCAAACCCGAGAGAGGCTGGAAAGGACCCAGAGAAACAAGAGAAGTAACTGCCAAACTGGATAAGGTCCTCTCTACTGCCTGGAAGGCCGACTGGCTGGACGATGGCTGCCCCAGTGGCTGGGGCCATCTGGGAAGGGAGAAGGGACCACCAAAGCAGCACCAAAGCCTCTTGACTATATTAGCTCTTAGCTGTCCAGTGCCGAAGCCCACAAAGGAAGGGAACAGTCTAAAAAATAGACCTGAATCCACCCCACGGACCTGACAGACATCTCAGAGGAGAGGCACAGCCTGGTCCGACGGCAGCAGGGCAGAACCAGCCAGGGACCCTGATGGTGTGGAGAAGGGGGGGGATACCAGACACCACTGGCCTCTCACTAGAAATCCCCTGGTACTGACATTCCAAAACTGGATGGATTGGAAGAGGAGTGGATTATTGCAAAAGGAGAGGGTCCCCTTGCCACATGGGCAGGGGAAGGCAGCAAGCCCAGCTCGATTTGGGCCTTGAGGAAACTCATCATCCTATCCATATCAGAGGGAAGGAGACTTCTGGAGGATTTGGACAAAGCTGACAAGTAGCCAGATCTAGCTGGGAAACCGACCTTGGATCCAACTGCCCTATGGTCCCAAGAAGGGGATCTGTTCTGACGAGTCAGATCTGATTTCCTGGATGACCGAAAAGGGGAACTCTCGATGATAATGGGATCGGACAGACCTGTCGGATGTGAACGTCTAGTGGAATCCAAAGCTTTGAATGGTGTACCAGATGGAGCCAACAAAGATCCAGGGACGGCTTATGCCTACTCAGATCCGAAGGCCTCCACTCCACCAAGGCCTTGGATCCAAGGGTATGAGATGAGGCTCTTGGAACGGCAGATCTCGGATATGAAGCTGAAGAGGCTGGACTCTGATCCAGGGATCTGTGATCTGAGAGCCTCGGCTTTTTAGAAAGAGAAGAGGACCCCCCCAAGGGAGGAGGAGGCCCCTTTGGTTCCTGAGAGGGCTTGGAGGGGAAGTCTGAGGGCAAACTACCACGCTGAACCAAACTCTTCAGTAAAAGCTTACTGTAGCGTTCCATCAGGGCCCTGGGGTTGAATGCGGCACAAATGCCACATTGCACCTCCAGGTGCTCTGACCCCAAGCAAGACACTGCTCAAAACATGGCATCTTCTGACCACATGAGGAGTATCTTTTAAACCCGGAGGGTTTTTCAGCCATGTCTACACAAGTTCACACATGACATATGCACCAGCTATAAACAATCTAACCCCAGCAACAAAGAAAGGGGATAGAGGACAGATTTCTTTAAACTACTCTAAAGAAAAAAGGGCAGCAAATGGCAGAAATCGGAAAAAAGGTGCATGTGGGGGGGGGGGGCACCAACTAAATTAAAGAATTTAGTAACCAGAAGGGGAGGTAAACTAAGTAGCTAAACTACCAATAGAGAGATAAAGTTAACTTAAAAAAAAAAACAAAAAAAAACAAACCCCCAAGAAAAATAAGTACATCTGATATCATGAGCCTGGACAGAGTCTGAAGTGTTTCAGAGGCAAACAAGATCCAAGGGTTAGAAGGTAGCAAGTAATTGTGGGAGGGGGAGGAGCTTGAGCTCTGGTTCTGCCTGAGAAGTTGGTGGCTCGGATCCAAGACCCATCTGTGATGAATAATGACATGGACAGCATCAGATTTTAATGTTTTGACACTACCTGAAAAAGGCACTATGGGGAGGCAAGGGCCTTTGCCAGTATCCAAAAGTTTAGTGGGGACAGGTGCAGACCGTTTCTAGCAAAGCAGAAAAGTCTACCATATCCTCCCAGGCTGACAAATATTGGATCCTCCTGGAGTGACACCAGAAACTGAGCCAACTGTTGAGGTCGATCATTTTTTGTTTGTATTGCGGCATCATCCTGGATGAGGGTAGGATACTGCTTAGGGCTAGGAACATACCTGTCTGGGGCACAATCAGAGAATTCAGTCATAGCTCTCTTCATATAGTCCAGAGAGGTACGTCTCAAGTCATTCATTCCACCATGAACTATGACACAGTCATAATGGTACTTGCAGAGTGACTTGAGTGCATGCGTTTGTCAGATCCTGGCACCCGACAGACACAGGACCATGACATTCTTGTCCAGTCTGGTGAGGGAGACATCTGTGTGTCTCAATATGCAATCACCTATGACCAAGACATTTGATGTGCTTTGCCTTAGGGGCTTATTTTTTGAGACACAAATGTGTGTTGATATGTGTAATGGTTTCTTTATGCTTAGCGGTGACTGTGCGTTTGGGAGGTCTATTCTTTTGATAAGCTTTTTGTGAGTACCTCCGGCAATGTGGGCTTGTGTGTCGTGGCCTTATTTTGTGAGCGAGGTAAAGTATGTGTGCTGACAGCCTTTTTGATGTCTAGTTTTTTTTTTGTGAGCGAATTGATTCCAATTCTACAGTGTTTTAACATCTCTCATACAGGGTGTTAGTTTGCTTTAGGAGTAAATGGTTGTCAGTATACATAAAGCAATTGCTACATTACCTCAAGATGCCCATATCAATCAAGCTGGCAGGAGAAATGATGAACCTGCCCGTCCATTGTGGCAGGATTTTTCTGAATGTGGTACTTGGGAAGGAATTGGGCTAGCTGGACTTCGTCACAAACAGCAAAAATACATACAGTTAAAGAGCAGTGTTGGCTTAAAATATACTTATTTTTCAGTTTTTTTTTCAGTGGATGCCTTGGGTTTCAGTGCAGTTGCACTCCAGACCTCCGGCTGAAGCTGCCAAACTTTGGGCAGCTCCAGGACACGTGCAAGCCGGCTCAAGCCAGAGGCTTCTATACAGGGAAATTTAAGCAGTTTTAACAACTACCAATGAGAAAGCCCCAAAAGTACAGTTTTGTACCTACCATAAATGTAGATGTTAGAGTGTTCACCCTGCTGCAGTCATCACACTTGGGTTATCCTGTCGTCAGGTGGTCACGCAGTCGGCCAGAATTCCAAAGTCTTGGTCCGGCGTCGGTTGCTGTCACCTCTTCCCTGACGTCAGTGCACCAGGGGTATATATAATGCAACTGATGCCATTTTCTTCAGTTTTTCTTGCCCCAGATGTCAGGTGCCCCCAAAAAGGTGGTCAGAATTAGTACCAAATGGAGTGAACACTGCACAAACACAAAATCCCTTCAGCTATAAGCAAATACATCAGTAAGGCATAGAAGAGATTTTGCCAGTAGATCAGAGGGGATTGGAGGGAGGGTAACCTGGACTGCAGCAGGGTGAACACTCGAACATCTACATTTATGGTAGGTACAAA
This sequence comes from Protopterus annectens, assembly GCF_019279795.1. Classification (NCBI taxonomy): domain Eukaryota; kingdom Metazoa; phylum Chordata; order Ceratodontiformes; family Protopteridae; genus Protopterus; species Protopterus annectens. The sequence continues at coordinate 554,979,029 of NC_056727.1, forward strand.
ACTGTACTATGTTCATCGTGTTACCCTGCTGCAGTCATCACACTTGGGTAGAATCCCAAAGCTAAGGTAGGGGGGAGGTATCATAGAGGGTTAGTGGAGGCAATAAGGCCCTGCAGAACTGCAGTGGCGAAGCCCACCCTGGACTTAAGAGTAAAGAGGTAAGTGATAGTCTTTGGTAAAGGTGTGTACTGAACTCCAAGTTGCAGCTTCTACAATTTCCTTGGTTGGAACCCCCGTGAGAAAGGCTGTAGAGGTAGCTGTTGCCCTGGTAGAGTGGGATCTAATGGTAGCAGGAACTGGTTTCCCATGATGGGTATAGCAGAAACTTATGCAATGACCTATCCATTTAGAAATGGTTTGCTTAGATATAGCCTTCCCCTGAGAAACTGTAGCAAAGGATACAAAGAGCTGGTCAGTTTTTCTGAAAGCCTTAGTTTTGTCCAAGTAGTAACGAAGCTGCCTGTGAATGTCCAAGGAATGCAGGAGTCTCTCACCTTTGTTCTGTGGATTGGGGAAAAAGGTGGGTAAGTGGATGGCTTGATTTAAAGCTACACCGGAAGCCACCTTAGGCATAAAGGAAGGATTAGTTCGTAGAGAAACTCTATCTTGATGAAAAATGAGGAACGGTTCCAATGCCATTAGTGCCTGTAGCTCTGAGACTCTCCTAGCTGAAGTTATTGCAAGGAGCAGGGCAGTCTTCCATGATAGGAACTGAAGATCTGCAGAGAAAGCTGGTAGCGTTAGTTTTTCCAGAACAAAGTTGAGGTCCCATGTTGGTGTAGGGGCTCTCCTGGGTGGTCTAATGTTTTTTGCCCCTCTGAGGAACTGCCTTAGAAGAGGATGTAAAAATAAAGGTGGATCTGTGTTGTAGTGAGCTGAAATAGCTGAAGCATGGATTTTAATTGAGGAAAAGGAAAGTCCTTTGTGCAACATCTCAGCTAAATACTGTAGAATGTGAGGCTGAATTGTGTCTTGGCCTTTAGCGTTTGGTTCCAGGCACAAAACCTTTTCCATTTGTCCGAATAAGCCTTCCTGGTGCTTGGCCTCCTGGCTTCCAGAATAACATCCAGAACTGCTTGTGAAAGAGGAGCTGGTTGGATGTTTGTAGTTGATTTGCCATGCAGCCAGATTTAAAGTTTTGAGCTGGCTGTGAAGAATCTGTTTGTTTTGTTGTGTGAGCAAATGGGGTATTTGAGGCAATGTCCATGGTGGGCTGTGGGCCATATTTTTCAATAGTGGGTACCAGTAATGGCGTGGCCAGTCTGGGGCTATGAGAATCAGTCGTGGTCTCTCCTTTTTGATCTTCAAAGAACCTTTGTGAGGAGAGGTAATGGAGGGAAGGCATATGCCTCCAGGTTTTTCCAACTGAAAGAGTCCACTTTCCAAGCTTGATGGTGGAATGTCCTTGTACAAAATTGTCAGTTGGTAGTTTTGAGGACTGGCAAACAGGTCTATGTTTGGAAGGCCTCATTTTTGTGTTATCATTGCAAATATTTGTGGATCTAGTTTCCACTCGTGGGGATCTTTCATGTTTCTGCTGAGGTCATCTGCCAATGTGTTCTGTCCTGGCAGGAACTGAGCTTGTAATTGGACTTGGTAGGCCAGAGCTGTGTTCCATAAGATCGTTGCTTGCCTGCATAGAGGGTAGGAATGTGTACCCCCTTGTTTATGTACCACATTACTGTGGTGTTGTCCGTCGTTATTGCAAGTTGTCCTGGATGTAATAGATCCTTGAAGGCTGTCAGAGCTTTCTGTACAGCTAGCATCACTTTTTCATTTATGTGCAGATTTCTTTGATCTGCAGTCCATAGGCCTTGAACGCATTGTCCTGCCATGTGTGCACCCAAAGTGTAGTCTGAAGCATCTGTTGTGATAGTCTGCCTGGCTGGGGGCAAGGTGAAAGGCTGACCCTCGTTGAGGTGACATGCCTGTGACCACCATAGAAATTCCTGTAGTAGGCAGGGAATGAGAGGTATTGTGTCCAAGCTGTGGCTGTGTTGAGACCATACGCTTTTTAGGTACCACTGTAATTTCCTCATATGCAGCTTTGCAAATGGTATTGTTAGTATGCAAGATGCCATGAAGCCCAAAGCCTGCAGAATTTTTCTTGCAGTTAATTGGGTCTTTGTTGCCATTGTCTTGAAATATTGAGTCAGTTGTAGTTGCTTGTCTGGCGTAAGATAAGCCTTCTGGGCCGTTGTATTCAAGCTGGCACCCAGGAAAGTCAGTTTTTTGAGGGTACTAGTTTTGACTTCTTTTCGTTTACTGTGTACCCCAGGCAGTTTGGTAGATGCTTTACAAAGGCCAGATGATTGAAATATTGAGTCAGTTGTAGTTGCTTGTCTGGTGTAAGATAAGCCTTCTGGGCCGTTGTATTCAAGCTGGCACCCAGGAAAGTCAGTTTTTGTGAGGGTACTAGTTTTGACTTCTTTTCGTTTACTGTGTACCCCAGGCAGTTTAGTAGATGCTTTACAAAGGCCAGATGATGTAAGAGAATGTCTTTGCTTTCTGCTTGGATGAGGCAGTCGTCCAGGTATGGATATATTTGAATTCCTCTTTGTCTGCAGTATGCAATTACTGGTGCCAGGCATTTTGGGAAAACTCTGGGCGCAGTAGATAAGCCAAAGGGCAGTGCAGAGAATTGGTAATGGGGTGAACCTGTAATGAAACGGAGGTATCTTCTGCAACTTTGTCTGATAGGGACCATGCAGGTATGCCTCCTTGAGGTCCAACATTACTAGCCATGCTTCCTTGCCCAAAATGGGAAGTAGCTGTAGTGTTAGCATCTTGAATTTGGGTACTTGTAAGTGTTTAGAATTGAAAGGTCCAGAATTGGTCTGCAGGCATTGTCCTTTCTGGGCACTAGAAAGAGTCTTGAGTAAAATCCTTGGCCTTGCTCTCAAGTACTGGTTGAATGGCTCTCATGTCCATGAGAGCTGTAATTTGCTTTTGTGCCTCTGCCCATTGTTTTTGTGGCAGGTTTGGCATTCCTCTTTTCATTGGCAAGGTGTGAAAGTGGAATCTGTATCCTCGTAAAATTATGTCTAGGACCCATTTGTCCTTTGTGACAATGTACCAGTTGTCTGCAAAACGTGCGAGTTTCCCCCCCAAGGGGGCTGCCAAGAGAGTATTGCTTGGCCAGATGAGGTGCAAGTCATTGAGTTTGCCTTCTGGTGGATTGAGACCTGTCTTCTCCTCCCTTCTGTGTTGTAGTGCCCCATTGGCGAGGTTTATGCTGGGCTTGTGGTTGTCCTTTGCCCCTTGGGCATCTGTATTTACCCCTCTGCAGTCTGTCAGTGGCTGGAAAGGACCAATTTTTTGTTGGCCAGTTTCTGCTGAAGCGAGGGGGTTGTACTTGTAGGAAATCTTTGACTGTCTGCATAGATTTTGCCTCATCTTCCATTTTCTTTAAAACTTCTTCTGCTTTAACTCCAAAAAGAACATCCTGCTATAAGGGAGCATCTAGTAGTTTTGCTTTAACATGATCAGGCAGAGTTTGTTCCTTTAACCAAGCATGCCTACGTATAACAGACCCAGTGACAGCTGCTCTGCAGGAGGCCTCCAAAGAATCAAACCCACATTGTAAGGTATGTTCGCCCACCTGCTCAGTGGAGTGCAACAGATCCTGTACTTCTTTCAATTCAGATTGTTGAGGGAAAGTGGTTACTCTTTGCTTTAACTGAGAGATTAGAAATTGCTGATACTTAAGCATATGGAATTGACAATTCAGTGCCCTCATAGCTAGTGTGGCTGAGGTGTAAACCTTTTTCCCCCACCTGTCTAGTGCTCTGGAATCCCTCTCAGAAGGTACTGGGTTTTTAGCCATAGAAGCCTTAGCCCCCTTGGGACCCTGGGAGATAGTCTCTGGGTCAGCTACTGTGCTTTTGTAAAGAAATTTGTGGGAATCAGGCACTCTGTAGTATCTGTCAGGCTTAGCCGGAGAAGGAGGTAGAGAGTCTGGGTTGAAACTGGATTCTAAATAGACATCATCCACAATGTCCAAAACTGGTGGGATGGCAAGTGGTCTGTGTTGGGGGAGTAAAAGAAACTCTCTGAGCCTTTTCTTTGAATCAGAGTAGTCTTGACCTTCCCAGTGAAAATGTTCCCTCATAGTGTGTAAAGTTTCCCCAAAGGAGTAGTCTTCAGGAGGAGAAGCTGAGGGAATTGAGTCCTCAGCATCAGAATCTTCATAAGGAGAGAAGGAATAGTCTTGGTCCTCAGAGGAGTCTGAAGAAATGGACATTTGCTCAGAGGAAGCAAAATCTTCCTCTTATGTAGGCCTTTTGTCAGGAGGGGGCTGTGAACCCCTGATTAAAGAAATCAAATCTTCAGCCATTTTGAGCATCTGTTTCTTAGGCATAGGGCCTTGAACAGGAGACTGAAGTGCAGTCCTTTTAGATTTAGGAGTCTTCGACTTAGAAAACGTTTTAATGGTGAGAGTCGGTCTGAAAACGCCTTCAGAAACAGATGGCGTTTCTGTAGCACCGGCGTCTTTTGAAGCAAAGTTGTCGGAAGGGCCTGAAGTAAAAGATTGCGTCGGCCTGGTACATTCCGTCAAAATTTCCGTAGCAGTCTCGGGTTCCAGATCTGCGGTAGTCAGGGGCTGCGTCGGAGCCTCACTGAGGACCGGAGAACCAGAGACCAGATCAGCCGAGGCCTCGGAATCTGGCTTAGGCCTGGGCTGCCTGTCCTTATCCCTGCGTTTTTTGTGCACGCCGGTAGTCAGTTGCTCCGACGGCATGGTGTAGTTAAATTTCCTACCAAAGTAGTGTCGTGCGAAATCAAAGAGTCTTTTAATAGTACGCTTATTAAACCTAGCACAAAACCGACAAGAAGCGACGTCATGGTCTGGGCCTAGGCAAGGTATGCAATAAGAATGAAAATCCTTATGAGGTATTTGCTTCCCACAAGAAATACAATTGTTAACTTTTTCTGACATCGGTCTGAGGCAACAAAGTTTCCCCAATGGGGTACTTAGCTTTATAGAAGAATTCAGTCTGAAATTCGAAAATCTCAGGAGTCTGCCAACCGACACTTGCGAACTGCTTCTGCTTTGGGCACCGCACGGCAAGAAAGACTGGAGAAAATGGCATCGGTTGCATTATATGTACCCCTGGCGCACTGACGTCAGGGAAGAGGCGACAGCAACCGACGTCGGACCAAGACTTTGGAATTCCGGTTGACTGCGGGACCGCCTGACGACAGGATAACCCAAGTGTGATGACTGCAGCAGGGTAACACTATGAACATCTAAGCCTTTCTCCAGCATCCCCACCTCAGATGTGTCCTGAGCTATACAATTGTGCCACAAGAGTGCAGGGAGGCACTCAGAATAAGACTGCTGGTCTAAGAGCACACTGATACCAAACAGTCAAGATTCAGCAGGTATGAATCTAGCCTATGCTATGTAAGGCAAGGGAACAGTTTCTAGATGGGAAGGGGTAAGGGAGAGTCAGTTAAAAGTGACATTTCTCAGTAAATTACAGATGGACCACGGCTCTCATTACAGCACTTCAACTAACTAGCCAGTGCACTACTAAAACAGAGGTATCTCAGTAAAGCAAAGGAATACTTCAATAGGGACTGGGCATTATCATGTTTTTGTATACTTCCAAAAATCAGGACTGCTGATTTATTTTGGTTTACTGACAGACTGTTTAAAAAGTTAGTGCTAAACTGCTGAGAAATCAAGTTACAGCTTGAGTTAGAGAGCAACTCAAGTAGTGCTAGACACAAAGAAAAGGCAGATTACCTGTGTGTGTGGTTAAATTCAGTGAGGGAAGTTCTGTTTTTGATCATTTTAAAAAAGGTGAGAAACGCTCTCCTAAGAAACCAGAGGGGCACCATATGCAAAGTATCTTATTCCAAACAGTGAATTCTTAGCACTAACTTGATAAGTCAATTAAAGTGACAATTTCTGCAGCATGTGATGACACACGCTGAATTTTTAAGTTTGTGTAACCTTTAACACAGAATGATCAATTTTTGAAAGTGTGAGTTACATGGATGACAATATCACCTGTCAACAGAACACTGTTCATGCAACTATACATTTTGTCAATGAACGAACAGACTTGGTGCACTTGTCCAGAAAATATGCTCCGTACCAGCTAGTTTATTTACGTAGTATAAACTTGTCACACTTTCTTTTCAAACTTTGCTACAGGACGGAGATTTGCAACTGCTTTGCAGGCTGATAGTGGTGATGATGATGAGGAGGTTTTAAGGTTAGGGATGATTATCAGCATGTTTAAACTGTGATGGTACAATTCTAGTGGTTACTGGTCAAGGATACACAGGTTAGTGGTTGGAGGCTTGGCTTGAGGCCATTTTCAGGAAGAATGGGCTTAGCCGGCTAATGTCGGAACCAACCTTTCTGCCAAATTTTTAATAATTCACTGGTACTTTTTTGGGCACATTTCCTTTATGTGGAACATGGGCCAAAAGTAATTATTTCAGACAAACGTGTCAACAAACCATGCAACAGCTCCTAACATGAAACCCCAGCAAAATGCTCAGCACAAAGGGCAACCCAAAACACTGGGAAAACTGGTACAATGTTTTAATTCATTCCAACTGATTGGAATAAAATAAAGAATTATACCAACTGTTCCAGTGTTTTCCAAACACTGTCAAGACAGGTACTGCATCAGTATTGTTTTTATTTGCTTAACAGAAGATAGATTCAGTACTGTTGCAAAATTACTCATGCAGTTACTACTGAAGCGTTTGTACTCAACAGTAAAGGATGAGCTTCAGGTTTTGATGTAGCTGTGCATCTCATCTATTTGGCTTGCAAGTTTTAGTGACCCTCCCAAATGTTCAGAGCTACAAGCTGCAGTTGCTTTAGTCCAGAAATGCTGATTTTGCAGCTTTTTTCCAAATCTAAAAATGAATGCTGTTAAGCTTTCTACTTCAAGCTAAATCTCTTTCCTCACGCAGGACTTTAGCTTTGAACCATGCGGTGAACCAAGGGTTGTAAGGACCCTTTTTACCTTTAAGCTACCCATGCCCAACAAAAAACAGGCCGTCTTACTGTCCTGAACTGCAGTTAGTTTGCTCATAATGAATGTTACTGCAAGTGTGGTATCCTTCTGTGGAGTGGGAACAACCAATGGCTTCTCAATGCCTAAACTAACTTTTCTGCATTAGGCAACAGATCTTCCACAGATATATTACACAGTAGCGGATATAGTTCTGAAGGACCAGACTGAGGTTATAGGGCAGTAGCCGCAACAATTTGATGAATTTCCCATGGTTAGATCTATTAGTGAGTCATTCTCAGTAAGTGGATTACTCCTGGTGGGCTGTTTAATTATTGTCTCTAAACCTACAAATTCAAGCTAACGGAAGTGTCAATGGTTTAATGGCATTAACATTTACATCACCTAGAACAACTGTTTATTTGGTCCTTTTAGGACCCACATCCTTTAATAATTATTCTACTTTTAAGTTACATAGTGGTGGGATACAGACAGCACCAATATAAAGGTTAGTCTAATATTCTAAACAAGGTGTACTTTTACCCAACTGGGATCAGAATCATTCGTGTTGCTATTGTCGATTTTTTTGAATGTTAACGTTGATTTTATTCCAACAGACAGAGTACCTCTTCTTCACTTCTGGCTCCAAGCTTGTTGCCTTCGAGATGAGTGAAAATATTCTTAATACAGTTAATAAGATGGATGGCTTTCAACCATGTTTCAGTAACATGAGATTCTATGAAGGCTTTCAGCTTATTCCATTACCAGTAAGGAACAGTATACGCCTTTCTGTGCAACTGAAGAAGGGGGCTAAGATAAATCTGCAGGCTGATTCGGGACAAGATTTTGCTTATCACCACCTGCCCTAAGACGTTTCAGAAAGGACTAGGACAGTTTAGTTACAATTGATTTTTATCCACAAAATATTTATGTGGATAATTTTGTAGCATCAAATCTACAGGAATTTCTGTGTCATGAATTGTAAGGTGCAATTACATGAGGACAAAAAGTATGGGAGAGGTCTGATAAAGTCAGGATGTGAAATTTTACTCTGCTTTAAATGCAGATTGTGTTGATGTTATGGGTAGACCTTCAGTTCTGGGAAACACTGCAAGACTGAGGTGGCACTTAATATTTAGAATAGGGGCTTAGAGAATAACCTCAATGAATACTTAGCATCCCAAAACTCTTGTAAGAACATGTGTGCCTATTCAAAGTGAAGGCTCTTAAAGAACAGTAGTTAATGACTGGGGATGGAGGGAGGACAGAACTCGCATAGTTGCAGTTACAACGGCGTGTGTGTGTGTGTGTGTGTGTGTGTGTGTGTGTGTAGCATGTAAGTATGCCTATGACAGCAATGAGCTGAAATATATTACGGGGCTATTATTTACAAATTATTTCATTCAGTTGATTGCTTTCAAACATCTGCATCTGTTTGTCTCTCTCTATCACTCTCTCACAGGGAGGTGGAGAGTTGTGAAGGTATGCACTGTTAAATAACAAAAATTACTGCTGTCACATACTTGTGCTATATTTTGTTGGAGTGTTCTCCCCAGGCATCTGCTGAAAATGGGTATGCTACTCATTGCAGTGTAACATTCCCAGTAATAAAATGTAAAATAAATCTATTTATTAATTTGATCAGAATAAGACATCTAAGGTGTGCAGTCAAAGTAATTCTGTACATGTACGAGTCTGAATTTCTGTTCATGTGCGAGTGTCTGTGTGTGTGTGTATTATGCATGCCTGCATATGTTGGTGTGTACAAATATTAGTAAATACTTGCAAAGCTCATTTTGGAAGTAAATGCTTCCTACAACAACTATACATCCTACACCAACTCTGAAACTTTAATCAGAGAAATCTTTACATCAAAAATATAAACACACAAATAATAAATCCTCGTAACCAAAAGACAGCCACAGTGATCACCACGGCTCAGCAGTCACGATCACAATCTTGTATATTTCCAGTGTAAATACTCGAAAGAGAGAAACCCAAGCTGGTAAAAGTAAAACTAAGCAGCGTTTATTTCAAAGACAACAACAGTAAGCGCTTTCACCTATCGGCTTCATCAGACTTATGCTTACACAAATTAATCAACCATTTAAATATCCTTATGTCCTTCAGTGATAGGTTAAAATTATTACATCATATCCTTAAAAACATTAATTATTTAGCAGCTATATATAAATACATAATTCTAGCGCTAAATAGTCATTTAAAATTGTAAAACATAAAAAAAGGCAGCTATTTAGGAATATAAAGGAAAAAATATACATTGACTGGCTAACATTAAGACTCTCCTCATACAAAACCTACATAGCATATTCAACCTGTCCTATCAAATCTGTAAAAAAGGGGCAGGGAATCAATTATAAATAACATAGGGCTACTACATGATTGCTAGGTTATATCAACAAATTTTATCTGGTGTTGTCATGGAATATATATTTATAATAAAATATATTCACAAAGAAAAACACAAAAAATAATATATATGAATAAATCTAAATATATAAAATACTCAAATATGCTATATATATGAATAAATCTAAATATATAAAATACTCAAATATACTGGAACTGACATTATGATAACTATCTATCATTTAATGTTTGTTTCCTACCTTTTAGAATAGGTTTTATCGGAACCCTATCATTTAGGCCCGGGCTGAGATCAGCCCTGAGCCTAATAATCCATTTGGATTCACATTCCTCAGTATAATTGCATATATCTCCTCCTCTCAGGGTTGGCAATATTGCCTGCAAAACCATAAACTTGAAGCTATGAGTAGTGCCTAAAACATTAACATGTTTGGCTAAAGCATTATGTATACTCTTGATTCGTATATTATATATATGATCTCTTATCCTTTCTCGTAGCTTCCTATTGGTTTTGCCAACGTAGAATGCGTGGCATTCAATACATTGGGCTAAATATACGATATTCTCACTTTGACAAGTTGTATGTGTTTGGAAAGTGAACTTGTTTCCATTTCTCGGATGTAAAAACTGACTATCAGTGTTAATATATCGACACTGGGCACAATTACCACATGGTAATGTATTAACTTGTTCTACTTCCTGTGGTAAAACGCCCCCGAATAATGGTCGATGGCATAACAAACGCTTCAAATTCTTCCTATTCTTGAAGCAATATACAGGGTTGGGTCCTACTATATTTGCTAGCTTATCATCTAATAACAATGTACCCCAATGTTTGTTTATAATGCCTTTAATATTTTCTATGTCAGCTGTATAATACAGGGGTATTCTTAAGAAACTATCTGGAACAGGACTTGTATATGTCTCATTTACACTTGTTGCTTCTGAAAAATAAGGTGCTGCTCTAGTCTTTCTAAGACCTTCCGTGATACTTATAGCCTGGTTAATTTCTCTGTTGGTGTAACTTCTATTCCTAAATCTAGAAGTCAGATTCATCATTTCCATCCTATAACATTCTTCAAGGGGATTAAGTCTTGAGGTTCTCATACACTGTCCCTTTAAGACGTTCTCAAACACATAGCATGGATGCATACTTTCACGATGTAAAATAGTGTTCTTATAACAGTCCTTTCTATAAATCATAGTATTTAATAAGCCATTACCTAACTTTTCAATGTGTACATCAAGGAATGAAATATTGGTAGAGGAATAATTAGCTGTGAACTTCAGAAAGGAGGTCAAAGAATTCACTTTATCAATAAAGTCAACAGCTTCACCTCATCACCCTTCCAAACAAAGAAAAGATCGTCCACGAAACGTCTATAAAAAGGGACACACAACCTAAATTCATCTAGAGGGAAAAGAAAATCATTTTCCCATGCAGCCATAACAAGATTGGCGTAGCTATTGGCACAAGAAGTGCCCATAGCTACGCCATCTCTCTGCAAATATATGGTGTCATTAAATAGGAAAACATTGTTCTGTAAGACAATTTCCAAAAAATATGTCAGTAAATCTATATTCCTACTATCCAAATTAGAGTTCCTGTTAAGATATGACTGTATCTGACAAATACCTTCCTCATTGGGGATCATGGTGAATAAACTTATCACATCCAATGTTACCAGAAAAAATATATCATCTTCTTTCAGATCCTTAGTATAAGTGTATAAGTCCAACAGAAACTGTTTGGTGTCCCTTAGGATGAATTTATTACTTTCAACAATAGTCTTAAAACACTCTCAACATACAAGGAGAAGGGCTCAGTGACCCAACCACTTCCCGAAACTATCGGGCGCATAGGGGGGTCAGTCATAGATTTATGGACCTTCGGAAGTCCCTGTATTAATGGTAACAATGGATTGTCTACTTTTAAAAACTTATAAAGATTAATGTCAATGTCAAAATTAACTAAAGATTCATCTAGGATGGAGGATCGAATACCTTGATGTCGTTGAACCGAAGGTTGACGACGGCGAGGGCGAAACTACAGGAATTAATATGATGGATATGGCGAGAGACCTAAGTAAATTGGAACTTGATTTTCTCAAACTGAAACGTTGGCAACTCCAACGCCAACATTTTGAGGTATGTTTGGCGCGCAAACTTGTACCTAGAGGTTTACGTATTTTAAAGATGCCCACTACGGGCAATCTTTATCCGTTATTGTTAACTAAGTGGCAACAACTTAATTTGGACTTAAGCTTCAGTTATATGAAGCTTATGAACGAGTTTTTTAGTGGTGAAGAAGAGACTCTGAAACGGGACATTATGAGACAGCAGGAACGGATGCTTGTTAAGTACCCTACGGAAATCTTATTGACTGAGATGGACAAGTTGTTGGACAGTGTGCATATTTATGAAAAGAAATTAGTAGAACAGAAAAAAGGAAAAATAAATAGGGATGCTAGAGATTTCTCACTTGGGCAAGTTTTCACTTGGCCCAGGGGTAATTTTAATCAAAATGTGAATGTGAATATTGCTGATGTTAGAACTGCTACACTTAATACTGATAGGCACATTAAAGAAAACATTAGGAAGGATAGTATAATGAGATCTGAGCAACACACTCAGCAATCAGAGAGTAATGTAAATGAAGTTAGTGGAACCATGGGGACTGTATTGGATGATTGTAATCAATCAGCCCCACTGGAGAATAACATCACACCAATGGGACAAACTTCTAATAAATATACCAATGAACAAGTGGTTAGAGCTAAAGTACTTGTTAGGAAGGAAGTGGACAACTTAGAGGGGGGTTCTACTAGTACCAGTACTTTACGTACCCCTTTCCCCATAGAACAAAATTTCTCCAACAGGAGGAACAGATCATACAGCCGGGGGAGACAGAAAAGGAAATTTATGGACATCGAGCATACGGGACCCACATTAAAGTAAATGTGGGAACAAATGGAGAAACGTTAATAGTGAATCTTTCAAGTAAAATCCTTAGTAAAGATGAGGAGATGATTTTAAACAAAGGGCTCACATTTATACCAACAGTGAATAGTAGGTTGACTGACACAGTGTTGGATGTCAAAATGCTTGCACGTAATATACAGTTGAAATTAGATTTTGGAGAAAATGTCAGTACTCAATGTCAGTCAAATTATAAACTGAAGAGTAGCTATGCAGCGACATTACATCCTTTGGTAGACACATTCTCCAAATTAGTGGAAAATGATTTACATACTTTGAAAACCACATCTCAAGGACGAATAAGTAAAGATAAATACAATATTACGTACACGCAGAAGAAAGCTTTAGCAGGTTTGATTGCCAACGCTGAGTTGGTTATAAAACAAGCAGACAAGGGAGGACCAACTGTGTTAATGGACAAAGATGATTATATCTGCAGAATGAATAACATGCTTAGTATAACTGAATTTTACAGTATTATTACTATGAATGAAGTGAAAACTAGAGTTGAAATGATACATCAGGCCCTAGATGAATCTTTAGTTAATTTTGACATTGACATTAATCTTTATAAGTTTCTAAAAGTAGACAATCCGTTGTTACCATTAATACAGGGACTTCCGAAGGTCCATAAATCCATGACTGATCCCCCTATGCGCCCGATAGTTTCGGGAGGTGGCTGGGTGACGGAGCCTTTCTCCTTGTATGTTGAGAGTGTTTTAAGACCCATTGTTGAAAGTAATAAGTTCATTCTAAGGGACACCAAACAGTTTCTGTTGGACTTATACACTTATACTAAGGATCTGAAAGAAGATGATATATTTTTTCTGGTGACATTAGATGTGATAAGTTTATTCACCATGATTCCCAATGAGGAAGGTATTTGTCAGATACAGTCATATCTTAACAGGAACTCTAATTTGGATAGTAGGAATATAGATTTACTGACATATTTTTTGGAAATTGTCTTACAGAACAATGTTTTCCTATTTAATGACACCATATATTTGCAGAGAGATGGCGTAGCTATGGGCACTTCTTGTGCCAATAGCTACGCCAATCTTGTTATGGCTGCATGGGAAAATGATTTTCTTTTCCCTCTAGATGAATTTAGGTTGTGTGTCCCTTTTTATAGACGTTTCGTGGACGATCTTTTCTTTGTTTGGAAGGGTGATGAGGTGAAGCTGTTGACTTTTATTGATAAAGTGAATTCTTTGACTTCTTTTTTGAAGTTCACAGCTAATTATTCCTCTACTAACATTTCATTCCTTGATGTCTACATTGAAAAGTTAGGTAATGGCCTATTAAATACTATGATTTATAGAAAGGACTGTTATAAGAATACTATTTTACATCGTGAGAGTATGCATCCACGTTATGTGTTTGAGAACGTCTTAAAGGGACAGTGTATGAGAACTTCGAGACTCAATCCCCTTGAAGAATGTTATAGGATGGAAATGGTGAATTTGACTTCTAGATTTAGGAACAGAAGTTACACAAATAGAGAAATTAACCAGGCTATAAGTATTACGGAAGGTCTTAGAGAGACTAGAGCAGCACCTTATTTTTCAGAAGCAACTAGTGTAAATGAGACATATACGAGTTCTGTTCCAGATAGTTTCTTAAGGATACCTTTGTATTATACAGCTGATATAGAAAATATTAAGAGTATTATAAACAAGCATTGGGGTACATTGTTATTAGATGATAAGTTAGCAGATATAGTGGGACCCAACCCTGTATATTGTTTCAAGAATAGGAAGAATCTGAAGCATTTGTTATGCCACCGACCATTATTCGGGGGCGCTTTAACACAGGAAGTAGATCAAGATAATACATTACCATGTGGTAATTGTGCTCAGTGTCGATATATTAACACTGATAGACAATTTTTACATCCGAGAAATGGAAATAAATTCACTTTCCAAACACACACGACTTGTCAGAGTGAGAATATTGTATATTTAGCCCAATGTATTGAATGCCATGCATTCTACGTTGGCAAAACCAATAGGAAGCTACGAGAAAGGATAAGAGATCATATATATAATATACGAATCAAGAGTATACATAATGCTTTAGCCAAACATGTTAATGTTTTAGGCACTACTCATAGCTTCAAGTTTATGGTTTTGCAGGCAATATTGCCAACCCTGAGAGGAGGAGATATATGCAATTATACTGAGGAATGTGAATCCAAATGGATTATTAGGCTCAGGGCTGATCTCAGCCCGAGCCTAAATGATAGGGTTCCGATAAAACCTATTCGGTAGGAAACGAAGCATTAAATGATAGATAGTTATCATAATGTCAGTTCCAGTATATTTGAGTATTTTATATACTTAGATTTATTCATATATATAGCATATTTGAGTATTTTATATATTTAGATGTATTCATATATATTATTTTTTGTGTTTTTCTTTGTGAATATATTTTATTATAAATATATATTCCATGACAACACCAGATGAAATTTGTTGATATAACCTAGCAATCATGTAGTAGCCCTATGTTATTTATAATTGAGTCCCTGCCCCTTTTTTACAGATTTGATAGGACAGGTTGAATATGCTATGTAGGTTTTGTATGAGGAGAGTCTTAATGTTAGCCAGTCAATGTATATTTTTTCCTTTATATTCCTAAATAGCTGCCTTTTTTATGTTTTACAATTTTAAATGACTATTTAGCGCTAGAATTATGTATTTATATATAGCTGCTAAATAATGTTTTTAAGGATATGATGTAATAATTTTAACCTATCACTGATGGACATAAGGATATTTAAATGGTTGATTACTTTGTGTAAGCATAAGTCTGATGAAGCCGATAGGTGAAAGCGCTTACTGTTGTTGTCTTTGAAATAAACGCTGCTTAGTTTTACTTTTACCAGCTTGGGTTTCTCTCTTTCGAGTATTTACACTGGAAATATACAAGATTGTGATTGTGACTGCTGAGCCGTGGTGATCACTGTGGCTGTCTTTTGGTTACGAGGAATTGTGATATTTCTTGCCACAGTGGTCTTTACTACCTGGTGGAGTGCTGTATTACTACACAAATCTTATTTTCTTAGTATAATAACGCCCTGCAGTGTGGGCACCACAGGGGAAATAATGGAATTTTCCATAGGTGGGTGTCCCTTTGCCACAACAACTCCGGGCCCTCTATTTCCCTGTAAGGCCCACCCTCTCAGGCATAGCTTGTCTGACTTAGAATGAGAATTCTTTTGTTATTACAAAGATGTAAAGGGAAGCCTGAGTGAGAGTAGGTGATAAAAGTTAGGAGGGGGATAAGAAATGGCTTTACTTCCACCAGCTGCAGTACAGAAGACTACAAGAAATGTTATCTGTAGTAGGCCCAAACAGAAAGAAATACATGAGGAATGACAACTGCTTTTTCCTCCATCAACAATGCAGAAGAAACAGTATGTCAACTGATGAGGGAAAGTAGAGCTATGTAATTAATGCCAAAGAAGAAACAATAGGGATAAATGTAGCCTCCTAGAGTCGCATGTAAATAGTGGTAATGGAAAGGTTTGGTCTTTTGGCTTTTTCCGGTTAGGGGTCGCCACAATGGAACACCATCCCACTAATGATTCGCAGTAGATTTTTTTTTTATGGGTGCAGAGGTGCCAGTTCGACGCCCAACCTTCAACGAAGGCACGCCCATTCTACGCATGTCTTTCGAACGCCACTCGATCGCAGGGAGGACATGCGGACTCCACACATAAGGTGCTCCAGCCGAGAATCGAAAGGGAGACCCTCTTGCTGTGAGGAAACAACGCTACCACTGCACCACCGCGGCTTTAAGGTGCGGACACAAAAATCAGTAATAAACTTAATGCTAGTTGTAACATACAGACCAAGTCAAGTTTCCAAGAAAATCACTATTTATAATAAACTGCATTGGGTCTAGTTATTGGTAAGTACTAATCTAGCTGCCACTGCAGGCCATTTTAAGCCTAGCCAATTTCCCTTACAGGTGAGAATCAAACCCTGTGTCTGTGAAGTAAACACCTTAACCATTATGCCAATCCCTATAAATGTATAACCATTGCTCAGAGATAGGCATGTCTGCCCTGTTGCAAGGGGTAATATTTACACACACAGATGCATACAGACACAGAGTTTGGCTGTTGTGAGATTAGAACCCCTACCTACCTAGTGGTACACACTACAGCTTGCAGTACTTAATCGCATGCGCCACTGAGATTACTTAGCAGTTACCCGAACTTGCAATCAAAGTAGCAGTTAACCAAACTTGTTTTTGTAAAATGTTTGCACAACTAAAGAAAATGGGAACCAGATTCTGCAGATTAACTAAAACTAGTAGCAGTTAATGCATTTTCAGAAGATTTGAAATATGAAAATATACACCTACTTAAGGAAAGGGGCTGGCTAACAAACAAGGAATTTACTTCAGGACAACTTTTAGTTCAGGCTAACTTAGCATCTTGGTGTAGTTGGGGTGGAGCATTAACTGCTGGCTTTTACAGACTGACTTCTTTCAGCTGTTCACAAAGACAACACATTTTAGCCTTTTTTTGTGTATGGTTGTATACACAGTAGCATCACCCATCCACAAATACTAATAAGTGCCTTTAAATGTGTGGTTGTGTGAATAGACAGACCATCTACACTGTGTGTCACACACATCTCCTTAAGTGCGCAGTTTCCATTTACTCCTCAGTCCCAAAACACTTTGGGAACTGAAGAGATAGATGCAGGATCAAGGCTAAGGAAGTGAACTGCTGCATGGTTAATTGGTAGGTTATCCAGGTTTGTGGTGAGATGGACAATAATCAGGAAGTGACCAGAGTACGAGACCATTGATTAGACTAATACTACATTGGGTGAGTATATCTGCTGTTACTAGTCAATGTAAACAGGTTATGACATAGCATGACCTGCGTTTTCCAGGAAGTCATGCTTTTTTTTTAAGTGATCTTTTACATATCAGAATAACTGGTTATTCCAAGAATGCTTTAATCATTATACAAAACATCTGATTCTGTCACCATAATTTTCAATTCCTTCTGGTGACTAGCAGAATTGCAATTACCTGAAATGGCTTCTGGTATATTTCCTCCATGGCAAGACGCCCATACTCTGTAAACAACTGAAAGCAAAACAAAAAAGAAAAAAAAAAACAAACATAAATAAAAAAAGACAGTGATGCTACAAAACCAGTCTTGCTAATAATCCTGTTATTCAAATGTTTCAGTATATAAACACTTAGATGATCAGTAAAACAAACTTGCAGTCTGGTTCAGTGTTACAAAGGGAAGGAGCCCAAACCGTCGCCTACGCAGCCAGAGATGATCAACATCCATGGCACTGGAAAAGTCAGGCAAGGAGGGGGAGGAGTACAGCAGTGTGACCAACTTGTCAGACCTGACTTACTCAGAGGCATGGAGTTCTTCATGTTCTCTAGTAGATATAGCATTGCCATCTATCTATATTTTTTCCTCGAGACTATCCAGAAATCAAACTGATTGTCCAGTAGTCTGGAAAACTCTACAAACTCTGGCATTGTTTCAAAAAAGAAACAGCCTGTTGGAGTTTGTTAAACTGGAGGATTTGGTTAGAAAAAAAAATTGCAAATGTAAAAGGGGGCATTCCTCCTCACCTGATATGACAATGACACCAGAAAATGGGTGGAAAATAAGAGAGGGGAGGAGATGGGGGGTTATGGGAGGTGGAAGGTGTGTGGCCTTGGTCCAGTTTTGGCCATAACAAAGGTGGCAGCCCTAAACAGATACCGTGGTTATACCACAGTAAAATGCTTCAGGGTGCTGCTTGGAGGGAACGTCCCTTATGGAAGCGAGGACAATGGCATCAGATGTCAGTCTGTACACTCCTCTCTGTCCCTTCACCAGATGTGCACATGGAGTAGGCCTTAACAGTGAGTATACACACACAATAAATGCAAGTCACCCTTGGTGGCTTTTTAAATGAGCCCTCACAGCCAACCTTCACCCTAATGATGGGGAACAAATGGGCTGACTGAGCAGATGAGGCAGATGATTGGGGGGGGGGGGGCAAAAGAAAGGAAACACAAATATACAGGCATGAATTTCTAAATATGAACTTTATAAATTAATAATATAGTAACCAATTTATTAAACAAATACAGAAAAATAAAATAAGTTCACAATCATAAGCTGAAATACTCATTTTGAAACAGATATTTAACTCCTCCTTTAAAAGTGGGCAGTGAAGTGATTTTCCAAAAACAAAATGGAGAAGCAAAATGTAAACATGCAATTATACAGTGAAAGGAAAAAATCTGAAGTCACTAAAATGTCTGTACCTGGGATGGCATAAGATTAAGTTAATTTAGTAAGAGCTCACTATCAGACTCAGGCATGAATGTGACCAGCCACCCATCATTAAGAATGTTGCTTTGGGAAGTTCAGCTAACACACATTTATTAAAATACTATATCGGGTGACCTGTGAGAAGCCCATCTGCAGTGGGTAATTTGGGACTTTCACTTCAGACATCCCCAGCTCAACACTTGATAGCACAGGTTGTAATGTCATAACTGGATTAAAGCACAGCTTCTCACCACTGTGGCAGGGAGCCCCTCTCAAGTCACAGAAATGCCCTCGAGTTTCTCCATACAACACATTCATTGACTATTATTCTGGTGTTCCAAGCATGATCTTCCCCACTTGAGGAACAGACATAAGAGAATGTTCAAGTACCCTCACTGCTCCATTTAAGCGTCACTTACTCAACAAGCACAAATTAGAAGTTATGTACCTACCATAACGTTCCATGTTAGTTGTCTTCTCTCGCCTTCTTTCTTGCTGGATGGGTTCGGAGCCGATCCTCGGCTCCGACTCGGCACTTGCTAAGCTCGAGAGTCACTTTTACCAGCTCGAGGCAGCCCCATATCCCATGATGCAAGGCGGTAAATACCCAGATCTCGTTTGGTACCTAGAGGGAAACCTACCTAGCATAAAAACTTTCCACTAAGGAAAGAAGAGCAATAAGCCTAAAAAGGCTGTAAGGGGAACCAGATAACTAAAACTAGAACTAACTGGTGCCCAAAGAAACAAAATCTTCCAGAGCCAAGGGAGATCAAGGTCTGTCCAGGCAAGGGGGCAGGAGGGAGGGTCGCAAGAAAGAAGGCGAGAGAAGACAACTAACATGGAACGTTATGGTAGGTACATAACTTCTAAATGTTAAGTTATCAATCTCGCCTTCATTCTTGCTGGATGGGACCGCGTCCCTATCACCTCTATCCTGGGTGGCTCAATGGAACAGACTCTTGAGAACCGTGGAACCAAAACTGGCTCTATCCCTGGAGGCCAAATCCAATTTGTAATTAGAAACAAAGGTATGAGGAGTGGCCCAAGTGGCTGCTGCACAAATAGTATCTAAGTGTAGCCTAGCCTGAAAGGCTGTAGAAGTGGCTAAGCCTCTAGTGGAATGTGCCTTCGGTTTTGAGCACAGCTGTTTGCCCCTAAGTTGATAAATGTCAGAAATGGTGGAAGATAGCCATCTAGACAAAGTCACTTTGGAAACAGGGAGGCCTTTTTTATTTTCAGCATAAGAAAGAAAGAGCTGATCAGACTTCCTGAGTTGTTTTGTTCTGTCCAAATAATATCTGAGTTGGCGGTGAACATCAAGATAATGTAATTTTGTTCGATCTGTTGGAATAATTAGGAAAAAATACAGGGAGATCAATGGATTGGTTTAAATTTGTTTTTGAAGCAACCTTGGGCAAAAAGGATGGATTAGTTCTCAAGGATACTCTGTCCTTGTGGAAGACCAAATATGGGGGACGAACAGAGAGGGCATGAAGTTCTGACACTCTCCTAGCAGAGGTAATAGCGACAAGGAAGAGTGTCTTCCACGAAAGAAACTTTAGTGAGCATGAAGCAGCTGGCTCAAAGGGAGGAAGAATTAAGGATGTCAGCACTAGATTTAGGTCCCATTGAGGAGGAGGACTCCTGACAGGAGGTTTGAGGAGAAAAACTCCTTTCAGAAAAGCTCTACAAAGCTTGTGGGACATAATGTTGTGATCAGCAAACCCTACATGAAAGTTCGAGATTGCAGCCAACTGAACTTTGACCGTGGAAGATGAAGAACCAGAGTGAAAGATTTCCGCTAGAAAATCCAAAACTGCATGATCAGGGGCAGTAAAGGGATCTATGTTCCTTGATTTCGCACAAAGGGAGAAACGTTTCCACTTGCTAGAGTAAATCCTTCTAGTAGAGGATTTAAGGGAAGCCACTATGATATCCCTAACAGGGTTAGAGATCATAGGAAGCCTGGCTAAGGAAGGAAGTGGAGCAACCAAGCTGTGAGGTTGAGAGAAGGAATTGACCGATGCAGCTGACCTGATTGGTGGATCAGAAGATCTGGCACTGGGTCCAGATGCCATGGCTGCACCAAAAGATGACTATGAAGGAACGGAAACCAAATTTGTCGAGGCCAATACGGGGCAATGAGAATCATTTTGGCTCTCAAAACAGTAGCTTTCTGGAGTACCTGTGGTATCAATGGAAAAGGAGGAAAGGCATAAAGAAGTCCCTGGGGCCAATCTTGGGTAAGAGCGTCTCTGGGGGGATGGCCCGGAAGTGGGAAGAGAGAGAAGAAGGCTGAGCATTTGCTGTTTTGGGGTGTAGCAAAAAGATCGCAACATGGGCGGCCCCACTTCTGAAAAATCTCCTCCACTATAGATTGTTTGAGAGACCACTCATGAGGCATGAGTATAGCTCTGCTCAATCTGTCTGCTAAAATGTTGGTTTTCCCAGGGATATGCATTGCTACCAGAAACCGATGAGAGGAGATCGCCCATTGCCAAAGTCTGAGAGCCTCTCGACACAAGGGGTAGGACTTGGTTCCGCCCTGCTTGTTGATGTACCACACTACGGACATGTTGTCCGTGTGAACTGCAATTGTTCCCAAGGGAAGAAAGTCATTGAGGGCTTGCAACGTTAAAAGCACTGCTCTCATCTCTAGGACATTTATGTGCAGGTGGTATTCGAACGGTTGCCACGTCCCATGAACCATCCTGCCCTGATAATGACCCCCCCACCCGATCAGGGAGGCGTCCGTAGTGACTGTGGCTACCGGGGCTGGGGAAACAAAGGGTCTGCCCTGATGGACATGGGGAGAAGAAATCCACCAGTATAGGTGGTTTTTGCAAGTTTGTGTCACCGGAATCTGGTGACGCATGGGAAGCTGTTGGAAGGACCATTGGGTGAACAACATCCATTGAAGGAGACGCATGTAAAAGCGGGCCAAAGGAAGAAGAGTAATGGCAGCTGCCATGAGGCCCAATACTTTTAGGACCAGTCTGGCTTGCACCTTTTTGCTGGCAAGGATGATCCGCACATGGTTTTGGATATCTAGGATTCTCTGGCTTGTGGGGTTTGCTGACATCCGAACAGTGTCTAAATTTGCACCTATAAAAGTAATAGACTGGCAGGGCAATAAGGAGGATTTTTCGTAGTTGATCGAAATTCCTGAGTGCAGAGATTTAGGGTGTAATCTCTGGCTTGGAGAAGTTGATGCCTGGTGGTGGCTGAGAGGAGCCAGTCGTCGAGATACGGAAACACCTGGAATCCTTGACGTCTCAGGTGAGCCGTGACCACTGCCATGCATTTGGTGAACACTCTGGGGGCTGTAGTGAGACCAAAGAGCAGGGCTCTGAATTGAAAATGACTGGACCCCAGCCGAAAGCGGAGAAACCTTCTGGAGCGTCTGTGGATTTTTATGTGATAGTATGCATCCTGAAGGTCTATTGAGCACATCCAGTTGTCTTTGCCCAAGAAGGGCAAAATCGATTGAAGTGTGACCATCCAAAATCTTGTCTTTTTCACAGACTTGTTGAGTCTGCTGAGGTCCAATATTGGTCTCCAATCTCCCGTCTTTTTGGGAACCAAAAAGAACCTTGAGTAGATTCCGGGCTCTAAATGGTCTGTTGGAACTGGCTGAATGGCCCTTTTGTGTAGAAGCTTTGATACTTCTAATTTTGCGATTTCCCTTAGACCGGGTGGAACATCGGGAAGGGAATCTTTGTGAGTGAAGGGACTTTCCTCGAAAGGAATCTTGTAACCCTCGGATATGATCGACTGTACCCATTTGTCTTGTGAAAGGGAAAGCCAGGCTTCTGGGTACAGCGATAATCTTCCCCCGACTGCCTCCAAGGATGGACAGTCGGGCAACACCTCAGGGATGCTGGAAGGGCTGGTCAGAGAGAGGCTCTCTGCTTCCCTGGTTCTGCGGACCCCCTCTGCCCCTAGGGCGGCGTCTATTATTATTACCCCCTCTGCCTCTAGGGGTAAACTGACCACGTGTGTCCGGCGTGACTCCCTGAGATTTACGGAACCACATCTTTCCCCCTTTCTGTCCTTTAGGGTAAAGGCCTATGAGTGGAAAAACGGACTCCTACGGCAGAAAGAGTCTTGCCGTCTTGCTCACACCTGGTCAACGTATCCTTCACCTGAGAACCAAACAATGTTGACCCATCGAAGGGAGAGTTTGTGAAGGACGCCTTAAAGGGATCTGCAAAATTACAGAGCCGCATCCAGGACTGACGTCTGAGAGCCACTCCTGTCCCTGCAGCTCTACGAAATCAGCCGCATGGAGGAGTTGGTTATGGAGTTAAGGATTCCTAGCTGAGAAGCAATCTTGTCCTGAGCCCCTGCAGCTGTAGGATCCTGTACTACTTCACCTAATTCTTTAAGGATGTCCCTTTGAAGTCTGGTGAAGTGACACAAATAATTCAGCGAACGCATGGCAAAGGTCGCTGAGGAAAACATCCGCTTACCATACCTGTCCATGGTCCTAGAATCCTCGTTAGGATGGACTGGTACGGAAGGATCTGCAAGTTCCTTCTTGGTGGCGGCCGCCACCACCATGGCATCAACAGGGACACCTTTTGTAAGAAATTGTTTCTCGGAAGGGGCTGTAATAAATTTAGAAGGCCTCCTGGGAACTGGTTCTACGGAATCAGGAGATGCCCACGCCTTCCGAGCTATCACCTCCATGAGGGGGTCGAAAGGCGGAGACACCCAGGAGGTGGAGGGTCAAGATCCAAACGCCTCTAGGTATACCGACTCATCCTCGGAGGGATTAATGGAGGGCCAGTTTCCCCTCTGTTTTAGGAGTTCTAGGATGTCTGAAAAAGAAACATCCTCAGAGGGGGATCTTGGGGACCCCTCCGACTCATCTAAGTCGGTATCTGAAGTAGTAGACTCAGGGGAGTCTAGGTGCTTCCTCTTACAGGTCCTCTTACGTGGAGGATCTCCTGACGGATCAGGAGACTCCTCGGAAGAGGGGGTTCTTCCCAGTGGGGAAACCTGAGGCGGTGGATCTCTCGGTCCGGGAGCAAGAGAGTGGGAAGAGACATCTACAGGCACCATAGAGGGAGGAGCTAAGGGGCTAGACTGCTGACTGAGCCCAGGGGCCAGCACACTCCTCATCACCTCGAAGGCTCCCCTTCCAGGAAGATCCGAGAGACCCCGCTCCGAAGAAACAGGGACTCCCGGGCCCACCGAAAGTGAAGGCTCCGATGCAGATGTCGGGGCCGAGCTCACCAAGGCCGAAGCCCTGAGGGGAAGAGCAGGGTCGGACAAGGGTCCGATGCCACTCACCCCCTTGGAGCAGACCAGGGAAGCCCGACCACCGGATCCCTCCAAAGAAGGTCTCGAGGAGGAGATAAGAGTAGAAGCTGAGGGAGCAGAAAGGGGTGGTATCTGCCCCGCAGCCATAGCAGTGACTATTCCCATAGACTCCGGCTCCGAGCTCTGGAGGAGAGTCGAAGGAGGAACTTGAAGAGGGTGTGGACTAGTAGTCGTCTGTTGAGACGGACTATGAAGCATTTGGGCTAGTGCCTGTGATTTTAACAATCTGCTTACCACTCTCTCCAAATCATGGTCTGAGAGCCTGGAAGACCTAGATGATCGGCTCCGATCCGAAAGAAGAGGAGAGGTCGGAGCCGACAGTATCGGCTCCAAAGAGGGAGACCTGGACCGCTTCCTCGAGGGAAGCGTCGGAGCCGAAGAACCCTCGGTTCCAGACGGAGCTGACAACTTATCAGCTCCAAGCCTGGTCAAGGATGTATCGGCTCCGGTCGGAGCCGATACAGGCAAGGAAATAATGGTATCGGAGCCGGCCGGCGCCGACACCGAAGCCTTAGACACATGGTGGTCGGAGCCGGTCGGAGCAGACACCAATGTGGCAGTTAAAGTATCGGCACCGATAGCCATCGGTGCCAAAGATTTAGTCAAAATAAGATCGGCTCCAGCCGGAGCCGATCTCGACTCCAAAGGAGTCGGAGCCAGGGCCGAAGGCTTAGTAGCAGAAGCCTGGGCCTTGGAGGTTTTAGAGGGCTTGCCAGAGGCAGACTTGGCCGGAGAGCCCTCCGGTTTAAGAAGTCCTCTCAAGATTAATTTATTTCTCCTTTCCTGCAGGACTCTCTGGGTGAAAGAGTGACAAATAGCACAGGAGTCCTGCAGGTGGAGAGGTCCCAGGCAGTAGATACAAGAAGTGTGACAGTCTGTCAGAAACATCTTCTGACAGCACGAGTCACACTTTTTGAAGCCTGAGACCCTCTGTCCTTTGGACATAGTGAGTACACACACACAACTCACACAGTCCCAGATTCAGAAATTTTAACTTAAAATGGGGAAAAAATAAACCCACACACACACCTTGACAGGAAGGGATGGGAAGGGATTGAAGGCCCGACTAAAATAAAAACAACTAGGGAAACAGTAAAACTAGAGCTAGAGACCCTACAACTATGTAAAAGTGACAAATAAACTAATATATGAGAGAAAAATTAGGAATGGGGTGACTAAAATTTGTATAACAAATTACTTACCACGAGCTGGCAAAAGGAGAACCTCATCAGCGAAGCGGCAAACGAGATCTGGGTATTTACTGCCTTGCATCATGGGATATGGGGCTGCCTCGAGCTGGTAAAAGTGACTCTCGAGCTTAGCAAGTGCCGAGTCGGAGCCGAGGATCGGCTCTGAACCCATCCAGCAAGAATGAAGGCGAGATTGACAACTTAACATCTAAAAGGTTAAAAACAAACTGTTATATAAGACTACATATGCTTGACTGAATCTACAAGACAAGATGGAAATGCAATCCAAAGTGGGATGAGTGAAAGGGTAGTTAAATGCTATTGTAGAATGCTTCCTTACCCCATCAATTGATGGTGGATACATACTTGTTATATTTGAAATTTGAGGTCTTCCATAGTGAGTACCTGTTGAAAAGAATCAAAAAAAAGAGAGTACACAGGGAGACTTGACTCACATGGCCCAAATAAAAAAATGAGGGCAAAATTATGATCAAACAGCTGATGCAGTAACATCCAATGGTAGCTTTAATCGATCGCTAGAAGACAACAGTCTGGAATGGACTTTTGATAACACTATTTTCCATCAGGAGATTTACTGCCAGACGATGAAATACAATATAGTTAGAGGTGTCAAGGCTGATTCCCACAACGGTGGTTGACTGAAAAGCACACAAACTCTTCCTGTGTGAAAACCAAGAAAGTATGAAAAAAGGCAGACAGAAATCCAGTTGCTGACCAGATGAATTAGCAGAATATTCGATTCAAACCACATGCCCATAATACAAGGAGGTAAAGGAAGGAAAGAAGCATAACAGATGAGCTCGTTAACAGTGGTAAAAATGGAAAAATACACTTACTGATAGTTACTTGCACTTTTAATGAGAAAAATGAAAAACAAGAGCCTCGTTCTGTGGCAGGAGAAGCTGCAATGCACAGATGGCAAAGACTGTGCAGAAGACTAATAAAGTGAACTTGGTAAAAAGTGAAAGAACTTTGCGGTACTTTAAAATGTTCAGGGATCTAAAACATACGGCTCATTTAGTTATAGTTATAATTGCCCATGAATTAACTAAATGGAGGAAAAATAAATAAAGTAACTTCCTTTATATATTTTGTGTTAAATGTTTTACACTGTGGTAAAATGAAATATAGTAATAGGTTTATAAATGCAAAGGGTAAAAATATAAGTACACTAATCCATAATGTATATGGAGAAATAACCGTTTTGAGTGGTAGCTGCAGATTAGTAGCAAGCCCTAAAAAGAAGCTCATCATTTGCATTGCAGTATGACACAGAAAAATTGAAATAAGAGGGGTAAAAATAAACAAAGGAGATATGAATCTGTGGTGGTGGGGGAGCTACACTATGAGGCGTTAAAGTTAACTATTTTTTTCTTGATTTGCACAAAGTATGCTACAAGAACAGATTAAATGAATGTTGATTTAGTCAAGGGCAGTATTTTTCTTAATTTTTGTAAACCAATTATATTAAACTCTGAAAGCAAAGTGAAAAATATGGGGACTGGATTTTCTATATGTAGGTGTCTTGGCATAGTACAGGTGTCTGGCTTGTCTAAGCGGAAACTGACAAAAGTTGAACTGATGCACTCGAGAGAAGGAAGACATCAATTAGATAATGTTCAGAGCCTGCATTCTGTGACCTCTTCAGTTGTTGTGTCTTTCGGCATTTCCCGGTTAGGGGTCGCCACAGCAGAACTCCGGTCCGCTAATGATTGGCAGTTGATTTTTACATGCTGAGTTGCCAGCCCTAACGCACAACCTTCAACAAAAGTACGCCCATTCACGCACGTCTCCACAGAAGACGCTCTAGCTGAGAATCATCTATTAAAACTGCAGTTTAGTTTTAGAAGGAAAATAAAAGCAAGTTTTGAGAGGACTACAGTTTAAAAAAGGGGAAAACAATACTGAAACTGAATATCTATTTTCCCAGCAGCTTTAACTTTTTAGAGTGGATTAAGTGTAACCTCACAAAGCTATTTTCCTTCTCTAGGCTAGACAGTGAATTCTTTCAAAGAGCTAGTGTTTAAGCTAAATGTTACTTGAGTATATTCAGACGTTTTCCAATTCTGAGAGAGAAAAAAATGTACATAGTTCTCTTATTTTTGTTTTAAAGGGAGCTGGGAAAGGGTATAGTGAAATGAGCTGTTTGGAAAAATGTGAAACAAGCTCGAATTTGGAAAAAAAATGCAAATAAATAAAGTTAATAAATGTTAGTTCAGAGTAACAAAGTATGCATAAACTGCTGGTATGAACAATACGCGAGCTCCAAAAGGAATTAACCCCGCATCTTAGTACCCTGCTCAGTCTCAGCCTCCCCACAGGATATGTGCCCATAGAATGGCGCATGGCAACAGTGGTCCCGCTACACAAGGGTGGGGCCACAACTGACCCTGGGAACTACCGACCAATAAGTCTGACCAGTCTGATCTGTAAAGCTATGGAGCAAATCATTATGGAAATCATAAATGGAGAGATTGGGCACCTCCAGTCACT